>NC_081161.1:13508150-13772673 GCF_012432095.1 Onychostoma macrolepis
TGTGTTAAGGAAAATTAGCAATTGTCCTATTGCAAGTTTGCCTTTTATTTCTTTAATAACTTTTTATTGTAACTACAAGTTATTATACGTGTTGGTTTACTAAGAAATACACAACACATGTTATTGTATTCATTTTATTGAAAGTAGTTTATTAAGAAAGACACCAAACATATTGTTGTATATGTTTTATTGAAAGTAGTTTATTAAGAAATACACCACACATTTTATTGTATTCATTTTATTGAAAGTGGTTTATTAAGAAATACACCACACATGTTATTGTATTCATTTTATTGAAAGTGGTTTATTAAGAAATAGACCACACATGTTATTGTATTCATTTTATTGAAAGTAGTTTATTAAGAAAGACACAACACATGGTATTGTATTAAGCATTTATTAAGAAAGTGTTATAGCATATATCAATAGGAAGATAGCCAGGAAAGAAATATGTATTAGCCAGAGCTTTAAGGAAAGGAATGTTACCGTTGAGTGATGTGTTGCAGACGCAGCGAAGAAGGCATTTTAGAAGAAAATCCCGGAGAAGAAAAATGAGAAAATGGAGGACTTTATATAGGAGTCTTCTTAGGGAAATTCCAGACCTCATGATGAGTTAAGACATTGGAATCCACCTGCTGTCTATAAAGGACTGAAGTACGATAAAGAGAATCAGATGCTGGTTCTGTGTGACAGCTTCTCCGGTGCCAGGCGGCCTTGCCAGAGATGCCTCAAGAACAACCGAGCTTGCAAACCTTAGTTTTTATTTTTATATTTTATTTGTAATGTATTTAACCTATATACAATAAAACTATATTTAATAATAACTAAGAAGCTCACCTGCCTGAAGAGTCTGATTTATAGACTTGAGCAAGAACAGACCATGGAGAAGTCTTCTGAGACCTATTTTGTGAGTATGAAAATTTACATGCTTATAGGATAGGACAGACTCGACTTTCTTTACCTAACCTGAGAATAAATAAAATAAGGTAGAAGGTGTATGGAATTTAGCACCGCAAAACAATATATATACAGTATATTTCAGGACAGTGAGACCAGAAAAAAATCTGGGCCATATTCCCTTTGTATCAGCAGCTTCCTGATGAGGTAAATTAAAAAAAGAAAAATAATTATTGACTTTTGCCAAGGTACTTTTTCCATGTTATATGTTTTAGGTTTTCTATGAATTAGTTGTAGTATTTCTTAGTAGATGTATAGAAAGTAGTATGGTAGTTCTGCAATTAAGTGCAACTGGTTTACCAAAAACTAAAATTTACTGTATATTTGTTATCTTATTCAAAATGCACTGGTAGCTACACACTGATCTAAGATGGCAGCCACAGTGCTTAGCTCTTCAGTGTTTGTACTGTTTTTGTTATTTTTTCCTGTTTTTTGTTCCTCATACACGATCAGTTTTACCAGGGATGAACTGATGAATATTCGGCAGAACACACCACAAAATCTTATTTTTCGGACGTTTTGCTGAAAGTTGTAGTTGGTAGAATAGTAACGCTGGTCAAATGCTTCAGGACGCGCAGACGGGGGAAGCGATCCGGCGCACTCGTAAAGCTCAGACAGTGTGGAATTCGGACGCCATTGCCAAGCATCCATCCATTTGCAAGGCGAATCTCCGCTCTCTACCCAACAAAACGGACAAACTTCTTCTGCTCTCCCGGACAAATAAGGATTTTTGGTAACACTTTAGAATAGGGAACACTTATTCACTATTTACTACGACTTCTCCAACAATAAATTCCTAATTTGCTGTTTATTAACAGTTAGTAAGGTAGTTGTTAAGTTTATGTATTGGGTAGGATTAGGGATGTAGAATAAGGTCATGTAGAATAAGGCATTAATATGTGCTTAATTACTACTAATAAATGGCTAACATTCTAGTAATATGCATGCCAATAAGCAACTTGTTAAGAGACCCTAAAATAAAGTGTTACCGGATTTTTCAAACTCTGCTGCTCTGTGTTTCACGGAAACCTGGCTGAATGACGCCATTCCGGACAGCGCGCTACTTCAGCTGTTTAGAGCGGACCGCATGGCGGAGGGACATGCTTTTACATCAATGAAAGGTGGTGTACAAATGTAACTGTGTTAAAGAAGATGTGCTATCCTGATCTAGAAGGCTCTTCGTTAACTGTTAAGTCTTTCTACTCGCCACGGGAGTTTTGCTCGTTCATTCTCGCGAGTGTTTACATTCCACTGCAAGCACACGTGAGCTCAGCTTTACAGAAACTCGCTGATCTGATCACAGAGACTGAGCAACAACACCCAGACTCTGTTTTAATCATTCTTGGGGACTTTAATAAAGCCAATCTCTCCCGTGAACTGCCAAAATACAGACAGCACATCACATATCCCAAAAGAGACAGTAATATACTGGATCACTGTTATACAGTAATGTTATGGATGCATATCACTCTGTCCCACGGACAGCTTTGGGGCTCTCTGATCACTGTTTAGTTCATCTCATACCAACCTACAGGCAGAAACTGAAATCAGCTAAACCTGTATTAAGGACTGTTAAAGAGATGGACTAATGAAGCAGAGCAGGATTTACAAGCAAACCTGTTTCCACCTCACTGATTGGAGTGTTTTTGAAGCTGCTATACCACCGATCTGGAAGAGCTCTGCACAGAGACTGTAACATCTTAAATCAGTGCATTTCTACCAGGTCTCATTTAACCTACAACAATGACAATCCATTGTTCACTGCAAAACTCAGACAGTTTCGTCAGGCCAAAGAAGCTGCTCGCAGGAAGGGGGACAGAATCTTGTATAAACAGGCCAAATACACACTGGAGATCAGAGTACACAAAGGAGATCAGAGTGCAAAGAGGTGGCTCTTCACCCTCTACACGAATGACTGCACATCTAAAGACCCCTCTGTCAAGCTCCTGAAGATTTCAGATGACACCACAATCATCAGCCTCATTCAGGATGGTGATGAGTCTGCCTACAGACAAGAGGTTAAGGAGCTGGCTGTCTGGTGCAGTCTTAACAACCTAGAGCTGAACACACTCAAAACAGTGGAGATGATCGTGGACTTCAGGAGAAACTCCCCTGCTCTCCCCCGACTCACCATCATGAACAGCACTGTGACTGCAGTGGAGTCATTCAGATTCCTGGGCACCACAATTTCTCAGGACCTGAAGTGGGACAATCACATTCAGTCCATTGTTAAAAAGGCCCAGCAGAGGCTGTACTTCCTTCACCAGCTGAGGAAGTTCGACCTGCCACAGGAGCTGCTGAAACAGTGCTGAAACCACTCTGCCATCTTTGAATCTGTCCTCTGCACGTCAATAACTGTTTGGTTCAGCTCAGCTACCAAATCTGACCTCAGAAGATTACAGAGGGTAGTCCGGACTGCTGAGCGAATCATTGGTACAACCCTCCCCACACTCCAAGAAATGTACTTATCCAGAGTGAGCAAAAGGGCTGGCAAAATCACTCTGGACCCCTCACATCCAGCACACTCCCTCTTTGAACTGTTGCCATCTGGTCGACGCTACAGAGCTCTGAGCACCAGAACGGCCAGGCACAGGAACAGTTTCTTCCCTCAGGCAATCCATCTTATGAACACTTGACAATAAACAACACTAACACATTATTTATTTAACACACATACTTATTTACATTTCAGATTTGCACATATCATACCTATACATACATAATTGTCTATATTTTTATATTGTGTTTTTGCTATTTTGTACATTGTCTATTTTGTGTATTTGTATATTATTCTTTTTATTATCTGTGTCCTGTCCTGTCGCTGTAATTCTGTTGCATTGTGGAGCTTCTGTCACTATAACAAATTCCTCGTATGTGTAAACACACCTGGCAATAAAGCTCATTCTCATTCTCTCTTGTAGCAAATTTAGCTTAAATGGAATTGTTTATAAATAATTACAATTAATTATGATTAATTACAATTATTTATATCGGCTGACAGTGATAACTGTAGCAGAATTAAATTGCCATCAACTGATCTGGTCGTCCAGCGACCATTCAGTGTAAGTTCATATCAACTCTAAGAAAGGATAAGAAAATACTTTCTTAAGTATTAATGCATTAGAGCATGTAGCGAGGGTCAAAATCGTAAAGGGACATTAATTTGCAAGGCAGAACCAGAAACTCATGTAATTTGTGCACACAACTTTTATTAACTAAACGCTAACACACATAACTAATCTAAGCAAACAAACAAACATACATACACTTGCGCATATATACAAAAGGGGAGCTAAAGTGGATGAATGAAGCCATTAGAGAAAACAGAATGCAGTTATGGAAAGAGTCAGTGAACCACCTGAGTAAAACCATCAGCGCCGTTTATAACGGGGTCTATAACTTATACTAAATCTCTGTTTAGTTTAGTTAGATGTACCATACTTGCACTTCCACGGCTGTTGGCGTGTGTCTGGAATGCAGTCTCGGATGACAAGTCTCGATGGTTTCAAGGTTTTGGACTCGCGATCACGTTCTTCCGGGTTGAAGAGTGATGAATTCCACAAGATGTTATTCTGTGTTCTGAGGTCCGAGGAGCTTTGGTTGAATGGAAAGTCAAGGCCGCAAGGCCTGGCGCAAAACTTAAGTGTTTTAGAAGAGTTCTAGCTCACATCCTTCCAGGATCTAACAGAACCACAAAACTGAGATATGCTGGAGCCCACCGGACACGCCGGTACCGGCTCAGGCTCTCCACACGGGCAGCAGTCTGGAGATTTAGCAGTAGAGTTTTTGTAGAAGAGCCCTGTCGGAACTGTGCGTGAGCTCTTTAAGGTGAGGAAAGTCACGCCTCTCAGGATGGGCTTGACCAATGAGAAAGGCTGAATTTCCAAGCGGGAGTTTGGAAATACTGGGGGGGTTTATGACTCTTTGTCTGAGAGCATGGTAATTTGCAAAGGGGTTGGATTGGACATTGATATACAAACTATTAAAGATTCTTAGGACATTAATATGCTTCATAGGTATCAACATGTAATATTCACTCTCAATTAGATCATCCGAAGACGAATTGATAGAGACCAAAAATGTTACAGTTAGAGTGATATTAACTAGTGATCTATTATAAGCATGCGTAAAACAGTATACAATACACAAAAACATATACAAGAGCAGTAAAAATATACACAATGACCTAATGATATGTGTGTTCATTCAAAGAAAGGTTTTTCTATGAATTAATTAAAGAAGAGTTCATTTTATGGCATAATGTCTTTTTCCTAAAGGGGATATGAAGTGAGTGTTGCTTGACCATTTGCATTCCTTTGAGCAATAAAGCTAGTGTTATCTGATGGGTTGCCATGGCACCGGGGGGGCCTGGAGGCGTCCACAGACATAGGGGCATCTAAGTATGTGTATTGGGTGAGGGGTCTGTGATTATTTGTTAATCTAATAACTAATTTCATTTGTTAAATCAAATGAAAAATTGTGTGTCTGATTGGTCCAAATGCTACACTCTCATTCTACACTGAACAAAATTATAAGCGCAACACTTGTTTTTCTTGTTTTTCAGCATATCAAGATGCTGATTAGACAGCATGATTATTGCACAAGTGTGCCTTAGGCTGGCCACAATAAAAGGCCACTCTAAAATGTGCAGTTTTATCACACAGCACAATGCCACAGATGTCACAAGTTTTGAGGGAGCGTGCAATCGGCATGCTGATTGCAGGAATGTCCACCAGACCTGTTGCCCGTGAATTGAATGTTCATTTCTCTACCATAAGCCATCTCCAAAGGCTTTCAGAGAATTTGGCAGTACATCCAACTGGCCTCACAACCGCAGAACACGTGTAACCACACCAGCCCAGGACCTCCAAATCCAGCTTCTTCACCTCCAAGATCGTCTGAGACCAGCCACCCGAACAGCTGCTGCAACAATCGATTTGCATAACCCAAGAATTTCTGCTCAAACTGTCAGAAACCGTCTCAGGGAAGCTCATCTGCATGCTCGTCGTTCCTCATCGGGGTCTCGACCTGACTGCAGTTTATCGTCGTAACCGACTTGAGTGGGCAAATGCTCACATTCGATGGCGTCTGGCACTTTGGAAAGGTGCCAGGGCAGATGGCAGACAGCGTGTATGGCGTCGTGTGGGTGAGCGGTTTGCTGATGTCAACGTTGTGGATCGAGTGGCCCAACCCCATGGTGGGGTTATGGTATGGGCAGGCGTATGTTACGGACAGCGAACACAGGTGCATTTTATTGATGGCATTTTGAATGCACAGAGATACCGTGACGAGATTCTGAGGCCCATTGTTGTGCCATTCATCCACGACCGTCACCTCATGTTGCAGCATGATAATGCATGGCCCCATGTTGCAAGGATCTGTACACAATTCCTGGAAGCTGAAAACATCCCAGTTCTTGCATGGCCAGCATACTCACCAGACATGTCACCCATTGAGCATGTTTGGGATGCTCTGTATTTTGTGTACATAGAAAAAGTCTTACATCTTTGAGTTCAGCTCATGAAAAATGGGGGCAAAAACAAAAGTGTTGCGTTTATAATTTTGTTCAGTGTAATTCTGTATATTATTCATAATTATTTCTGTTTATAGTCCTCGAGAACTGACAAATTCAGTGTATGCTGCATTGTAGATTCAAGAAACTACTTTTTTTATTTACATTTTCACATGCTTATAATGACAACAAACCTGTCATTGACAATGACTGCTTCAAGTAGTTTTTCTTCTCTTTGCAGAATAACATTCTTGAAAAAGCAGAAGCCAACACTGGTCCATACTTGGACTAGGGAATCTCTGGACTTTCTTTGTAAGTTCCTCTAGTTTTAGTTGAGAATCTTGTTGATATTTCAAGTGCCCATATTATTTTTACCCCCAAATATTACCTTTCATGCATTGGAAAAGGTCTGCAAAGGTTTAAAGATCAAATTGCATGGCAAATAAAGTTCTGCCTCCTAAAAGTAAGAATTGATTCTGAACTGCTGTGCTGAAATGAGTGTCAGAAATTCCAGTCTCACTCCCTGTTACCAATTACCTGTTAGGTTTGTTTGCATAATGGACTTCATCGGCTGTCCCTCAAACGTCTACTCTAATCCGCCCTCAATCACTGTAGTTGTAGCTGAGGCCAAACAGAGTACAGTAGGCTCTAGGAATGGCAGGGTTTAAGGATGTATTACGTGTCATTAAGAAATTGTTGAATTTGAGGAAGTTGAAAATGTGATTTTTATCTTTGATCTTATGATTTTGCTAGTAATTATGTTTGTTTACATTGCTACATTTCAGATGCTGTGCAGTGAGCTGGTCAGTGATGTAATGTTCCTAGTATGCAAGAGTTTGCTTCACAAAATAAAGTGGTCCAGGAAATATATGAAAATGAGAATGTTCATGATTCAATATCCAAAACTAAACCCTTCAGGTAAAATACTTTTTTTTTTTTTTTTTTACTTTTGTTTCCATGACTATAAGTGTAAATTGAAACCAGATTATTTTTGCATTATAAATGCAGGAAGACGTTGCAAACACGTCTGGAGACTTTGAAAAACTGACTTTGAGAAGATATCTGGTAAGGCAACCTATGGCCTAGGGCCTGGTTTAAAGGGAGCACGTTCAAACAATACACACAAAACAAAACAGTTTAATGATACACCTGCTATACCTTTTTGTTGTGAAATGTTCCTGTGTAATATACATGCATTTAATTCTCTGGATTTGTTTGTAATTGTATAAAAATGGAAAGAAGTCATAATTATACTTGATTATTTTATTGTAATATTGGACCTGTAAACTGATTTTCAATCAACATTTCTTTCATTTTTTTCTTACACAAACAATCTGTACAACAGACATTGAATGAAACAATAACAGCACGAAAAAAACCTAACCATTTTGGCTATTTTTTAAATTACAAGTCTTAATTTTTCTGCAATAGACTATGAGAGCATTAAGTGGTTGCACATACTGTAAATTGACACTGGGATCTTTTGCAATCACATTTATGTATCACCAAGTCAACTCTGTGAGAGAAGTCCTATCAGACGGTAATTGTTTCTCATGTGAACATATGTAAAAATTTATTTACATGGCACCTCAGTGATAACTCATGGATATGATGCTTTATTCACAGTGGAGATGCAAGATGTGTGATCATATGAACCTAGGAATGCACTGCTGACATGGTCAGTCGCATGGTTGTCTGCTATGAATAAAATGTCATATGCTTGGAATAATAAATACATTTAAATGTAAGGTAACACTTTATTTTAAGGATCAGAAATTAGACAGTAATTAATGACTAATAACTGCATTTGTAAGTGACTAGTTATGGACTTGTATGCCATTACAAGCTATTTATAAGGCCTTTATTGGTTGCTGTCTTATTTTTGTCTTATAGACCCTTTATACTTGTTTCTGTCCTAACAGTGTACTAATTAGCTAAAAAATAAGACAAACTAATAGCTTGTATTGTGCGACACTTTATAAGTTCTCAGTACACTGTGTGAATGTGTAGTTTATAAGTATGAAATAAATATAGAATAGGCATTTCATCAGATATTTCAATTCGCTGAGATGTTACACAAAAGCACAGTCTTTCTAGAAGTTGTTCTATACTAACAAATTTATAAACTAAATATTCCCCATTCCCTGAATTTATTAATAGCTAACAAGCACATTTCTCACTAATAAATGCAGTATTACTTCAGATTATGTTCCCTATTCTAAAGTAAGCATTTGCTGTTTTCCAATAAGAAAAGAGACATGAAATATTGCAGTGAAGAATTATGTCTTTATTGTTTTAGGGTTCAACAAGAGAACAAACTACAGATGAGACACATCCTCAATAATCACAGTCAACACACTGTATAAAAAACATATGAATGAATATTAGTCAAAATAAACAAAACAATAAACATACTGTTTTAATTGTAACAATCTTAAATAGTAAAGTTAAAGGGCTCCTTCAGGTCCTTTTTATCAACACTGCTCAAAAAGTTACTAGCCAACAAACCAATTTAACTAGTAGAATATATTTGCTGAATATAACAAGAAAATAAAATAATAAAATAATAATAATTACAAGTATCCAACTATTTTTTTCTTTAATCTAAAACAATTATCTAAACTTTTAACTTTTACTGAACAGTCTCTTTCTTGAACAAAATCTTGCTGCAAAATCTTGCAGCAACACATAATAGAGTGGGGGAACTACGACGTCACTTTGTATGCGGATCGGCTGTTAGCATGAAACTGGTTCCCTCAACAAAAAGCCAATAGGATTTTTCCATAGGCTTTTGGATTATCGCAAAAAATAAGCTCTGTGTTCAATCATAGTTCATGAAACTTACATGTTTTGTCCAGCAGGATAATCTTCACAAAATAATATAACTTTGAAGCCTAAATAAAGTGCCAGAACTAAAAAGCTAAACTTAGGCTATAAACAAACTACAGCACCACGGTCGCTCGCCTTCAACGTCACCACAACCGCGCTCTCGAGAACTGTTTCAAACTTATTTTTAACATGTTCAGTGAAGGATTTACACTGTATATGAATTTTAAAGTTACATATAAACTGGAATAAATACAAAACTAGAGCCAAAATAAAATTGAAATGAGACATTAGTAATAAATAGTATAGTGAATAAATGAAATAATCATAACTAAAGGACATTTAAAGCACGTATTTCTGTACATTTCCAAATAAGGTGCATTAAAAGTCAATAAATCCTTGATTAATATGAATACTTTAATTAAAAACGTATTCCCGCGTATTTTAATTTTTTAAATAGCAGTGAGCGAGTCTTTGGATATGGTAAGATTAAACTTATTTTAGTGAACAAAGTACCACATTTCAGCTGTCATTTTGTTAGGGTGGGTACACAAAATATTATTTTATCCTTGCTTCTACAATCTCTTTCTAACAGCTTCATGTGGTCGTACACATTTAATTTTAACGTGGCTTTAAGCACTATGCATCATTAAAGTTTCACTTTCACCACGTTAAGCCGGTAAATGTGGTGTTTACATGTAATAATCATAATATGAGTTTACCTTATCGTCCGAACCCAGAGTCTCCGCATCAGGAAAGCGATAAAACGAGCATCTTCCATCCGAAGAAATGTGTCGCATTTCGGGGCAAAGCAAAAAAAAAACATTGTCGAACAACAATATAAAATGCTGTAAACTATTCATTGGTTATCCTAAAATTAATTGTATTACAAATTATACTACAACTGGAAAATACTAAATTGATAAACTGTTCGGCGTGATGACGTTAAATGTCTCCGACAGCGCCTGTAGTCCCATTTAGCAACTTATTAGCAACCGTCTTTTTTAAGAAACGTAACAGCTTAAAAAAAAAAATCACAAGTGGGGTGTAACTGGTGTGTTTTATGTTGTAGAATAAAACGTGAAAGTACCTTGAGTCTGTGTGAACCACGGACCTTATTTAAGGGATTTAACCAAAATCCCCTTCAAAAAACCCATTGACTCTGGGACGATGGAACCAGAAGTGCTAAAATGCTAACTCGCTTCCGGGTTTTCGCCTACAAAGTGACATCATAGTTCCCCCACTCTATTAATTCAATACTTCATCAAAATGGGCAACAGATGCCCTCGAGCCTTGAGATCTTCAATGGATCTTTTAATTTCAGGATTAACACCACTGGCACATCTTTTTGCAAAAGCAAGCAATGTTTCCATAGCTGGATCGAACACCAGGGTGCTGTAGGTCTTGGGGTCTGCAATCTGAAGCTCTGCTATTGGTGCTGTTGCTGCAATAGTGCCCCTGTCAACATTGTGCCGATGGAACGCCTCTGACATCGTGCAAACCTTCCTGAATGTTTTGAGGACTTGATTATAGCGGCTGATGACCTCCCCTGGACCTTTAACTTTACATAAATAAGAAAGAATATATTGTCAAAACAAAGTATATAAAGAAAAACAGTAAACAAAAATATAGAAAGTACAGGCTTCTTGTATTTCTTGCATATTGTGATGGTAACTGATAATGCAGTTCTTTAGGACCAGTTTTATTTATTTGGAATTAATTTAAAAATGTGGATGCAAAAATACACCCTTGTGTTTTATATGTGATATCATTTCTAAAAGGTTTTTTTTTTTTTTTTTCAGAGAGAATTTTACTTAAAAGAATACTTCAAACATAGATTATTATAAATTATTCACTCACTCCTATGCTGTTTAACTTGTATATTTCATTTTTCAGCAAAATTCAAACCATGATATTTTGATGAAGATGTGATGTTATTATTTGTATACAACACAAGTCAATGAGTACTAAAACCTAAAACTTCCAAACTCCAAAAAGAACATAAAGGCAGTAGAAAAGCATTTTGTTCCATATATCTTTAGTAATTTAATCCATATGTGGTATCTGGTGTAGGGTATGTAAGAAATAGACCAAAGTATAACCCCCAAGTTACATCATGTCTTACCACTGCAGTTTCCTGGATCAATTTTTGAAACTCACTTACAACTGCTTCATACTTAATCCATGCATTGTGCCAAGAACACTGTAGAATTTAGTGTTTGCAAAAACACTGGCAATGTCAAGAAGGAAAGTGTTTCTCAATCAACTCCAATTACATTTCTTCAGAAGAAATGACTTGAACTACTGACTTTACACTGCTTTTATGTGGTTTATTCATGTGTATTTTGAGGATATACATCTCCATCAAAATATGTGTTGTTTGTTCCACAGAAGTTATAATGTGATACAATTTTAAGATGGCAAAAGGGTGAGTAAGTGACGAGAAAATTGTGATTCATTTAACAAAAACAAATTAAATAGAAATATTTCACATGAAAATGATAAACATATTTGCATAAATAGAGAACTCACACTTAGAATGCTATTAAAAAATAAAATATGAAAGTAGTGAAATGTATGTCAGTCAACCATTTACAGCTAAGAGCTTTTACAGCAGATGTCACTGGAAAATTGGTAAGTCTATCCCTGTAGCCTTGCTTTCATGCCTGTCAGGCTGTTGCTCTGAATAAGGTATGTAAAGTGAAAAACAAAGCATTTACAATGCTGCAATCAGCCATATTGACTGATAACTCGTCATATTAGTTGAAAGCAAAATGCAGAGTTGCACTTCTAGTGCTCATTTCACTTGGAAAATTCCAATCATACCTATAGTCAGTTTTGACACGTTTTGCAAAAGCATGGGCAGAGTAATGTCACAATGAGCCAATGTTGAAAATATCTAATGCTGTTAACCAAAGCTAATAGCTCTCAGCAGCCATACAAGTGAAATCAATGAAAATGACAAAAAATTTAAAAAGTCTGATGTGTAAAACTGTTTGGATGTAAAAAAAAAAATACTGCACACACAGCATTGAAAATCATATTATTATACTAACCAACATCTTGTCCTTTGGCTTTCCCAAGAACCTGTTCTCGAAGAAAATCACGTTCATTTTCTAGCTCTCCGATCATTTTTTCTTGCCATTTTATTTTCTCCTCCAGAAACTCTATCTTCATTTTCATGGGAAAAATGCCTGGAAACCACATACCCCAAAAGAATATAAGTTAACAATTAATACTGGACACAAATACAAGTAGTTAATTGCTATTTGTGACAGACAAAATGACAACATACTAGCATCAGAACCCTGGCTGCTGCAGCTTGGTAAAGAAGTTACATTTTCCTCCAGATCATCAGGTGTTGCATCTTTGGAGCTCTCCGGAACGGACTCCTGCTGCTTGTGTTGTAGCTTCAACTTACGCTTTAGCTGTATAAAAGGTTACAGAAATTTATTTTTGTTAACCCTATTACTGTCACGCCCCTGGACTGTCTTGTGTGTGTTTTGCTCCCCATGTGCTCTGTGTGACCTAGTTTCTGCCATTGTCTATTATTAGTTAATCACCTTCATTGTGTTCACCTGTCTGCCCCTCGTTATCTGCCCTATATTAGTTGCCGTCCTTTGAGTTCTTGTTTGTCGGTTATTGTTGTTGTTACCTCCTCATCTCTAGTTATATTAAATCTCTTATTCCCTTTGAACCTTCGTCTTTGCGTTTATTGTGTGTGCACTACCCAGAACCGTGACAGAATAACCGACCAAAACGAAAGTTAAGTCTAGCAGCGTGTTTCCCCTCATTTTGTTTTTCCGTTTTTATTTTCTGTTTTGTCATGAATGACCCTGCCTGCCTCCTCCTCATGCTGGAGCAGAGGAGCCTTTCCCTCGAGGACCATACAAGACTATTCGTGGAAATCTACAACTATACCCACTACCCGGACTAATGCCTCTGCACGTTCTCCCGAACGACAAGTGCAGAGCGCGGTTGTCCGGAGATGGTCCTCGGGGAGATTCTGCCACCTTTGTGGAGTGGGTGCTGGTGTCCTGTGGATCCCCACTGACCGTGGACTTCGAGGACGATGACACCAGCCCCACTCCTGACCCAGAGCCCAGCCCACCATCACCCCGAGCCGCAGAGCGTCAGCCCGAGCCCACTGCGGACGGAGAGCCAGAGCCCATAGCAACCTACGAGCCATCGCAAGAAGGAGCGACTGAGCTGGAGATTGCCCCGGAGCCAGAGCCTCATGGACCGTCCGATCAGGTGCGAGAGCCGGCTACATCGCACGCGACAGTGGAAGTTACAGTGGCGCGTGAGGGTGCTGAAGAAAGCCCCGCCCACTGCACCGCCGCTGAGGGTGAGCAGTCGCAGGACTCTGAGGATCTAATAGATTGGGAAACTCATGCAGACATGCCCTCTCTGCTTCCGCCTTCATCTGAAGTCTCTAACTACCCTGAATGGCCTACCTACCTGGATTTCCCACCCACCCTCCCTCTCCTGCCTCCTCCTATCATCCCTGCCACTTCAGCCCTGCCACCGCTGCATCCTGGCAGTCCCTCTGCTCACCCTCAGCCCACCATCTGTGCGGTGAGATCGCTGCGGGTCTGCCTGTCTCCATCGGCGTCGTGGCTGGGGGATGTCTCGTCTCCGCCTCCAGCCTCTGAGTCCTGGACTCCACCTCGGCCCTCCGACCCAGCGGCTCCACCTCAGCTCCTAGCTCCCTCATCTCCACCGTCTCCCATTGGCCCACCAGCTCCACCGGGCTCCTTCGTCCCTCCGGCTCCGCCTTGGTCGGTCGTCATCCCGCTATCGCCTCAGGACTCCACTCCTCCGGCTGTGCCTCGTTGCTCCGCCCCACTGGCTCCTCCCTCCCTTCAGCTCCACCTGGGTCCTCGGTTGCTCCGGCTCCGCCGCGTACCTCCGGGTCTCCGTCTCCGTCTCTGCCTCGGTTGCCAGAGCCCTCGGCTCCACCTTGGCCCTCCGGATCCTCGGCTTCGCCCGGGCTCATCTGCTCTCCAGCTCCGGCTCGGGCTCCTCCTCCACCTGCTCTGCCGCCGTCGGTCGGCCCCTTGGAGTCGGCGGCCATTCCTCCTCCATGGCTCCTCCCTCCGTCGGCTCCACCCTGGGCCGTCATCATGGCTGTGGCCTGGGTCCTGCCGGGCTCCTCCTGCTCCGGGTCCCTCCTGTCTCCTCCCTGGCTCCTCCCTCCTTCGTCGCCTCCCTGGTCTCTGTCTGCCGGCCCCCTCCCGGTTGTCCGTCCTCCTCCTGAGCCCCCGCCATTATTCCCCCCCGCCCCCTCCCCCCCTCTGTTGTTCCACGGTGCGAGGACGCACCTTCCGGGAGGGGGGAGTAATGTCACGCCCCTGGACTGTCTTGTGTGTGTTTTGCTCCCCATGTGCTCTGTATGACCTAGTTTCTGCCATTGTCTATTATTAGTTAATCACCTTCATTGTGTTCACCTGTCTGCCCCTCGTTATCTGCCCTATATTAGTTGCCGTCCTTTGAGTTCTTGTTTGTCGGTTATTGTTGATGTTACCTCCTCATCTCTAGTTATATTAAATCTCTTATTCCCTTGAACCTTCGTCTTCGTGTTTATTGTGTGTGCACTACCCAGAACCGTGACAATTACCTCATAACCCCAGAAATTTGGATATTTTGTAAAATGCAATAAAAACAAAAATGTGATTTGTTTATTCTATTAGATAACAAAGAACTATTTATTAACAAAAGAACAAAAATATAGAAATATAAAAATATAGAATATCGTTTTTTTTTTTTAACACTGTCTATCTTAACTGTATTTGTAAATATACCACTTAAGCAATAATTTTGTCTCATCTCATTTTAAACCAGTGGGTTGTAACACTTATAAAACTGTTAACAGTCCTTTCAGCTGATCATCCTTCGTATTTTGTGATGACTGTACAGTATGTTATCAAATACAAAACAACTTGGTTATTAAAACGCCAGGACCATTGAATGGTTTTTACATAAATAAATAAATTAGATTAGATAAGATGATAAATGAATAAAAGATGCAAACATCTGATGCTAGCAAGCTATTAGTTAAGGATATGTAGACTAGCAATATAACTGAAACACTAACATGGATGTAAAATAACTTTAAAACAAACAACACCAAAGCCAAATTTTATCATGAAAGACACCATTTCGATCGACGGCTATGCAAATAGTTTCTTTTCAAGATCTTGATGCTCTTTCAGCTCTTGATGAAATCCTGCTCGACCGATTGATTCCTGCGTCTGATTGGACAGGAAGTGTGTGCACTGTGCGGGTCTAGATTACCCGCCAAATTTAAATGCACTACCAATACGTACTACAGATGTTGTGTCAAACTGTTTCTTCGTCTGAAATAGTTGCGCAGTGAAGCGTCATGGCTTCAAATTATGATTTTCTGCGGAGAATATTTTTCAGGCCATCAGCGAATACAAACAAAAAATTTGTTCATTGGTTGATGCAAAAAGGGTTATTGCGGAAATTCATGTACTGCCCATCATGCCACCACATCATGAAATTCAGGGGCTTCTACAACAAAAAGGAAGCTGCATGGTAAGAAAAGCTATATTATCCCATGCTCGTTATTACTCAACTGTGTTTCTCATCTTATTCAGTGGAGGAGAGCCTCTCCTCTGTCTCAATTTATAATGTCAACAGTGCCCTACTTTCGTACCATCGCCATTATTGTTTAAAATGTAATTGTAATGCCATGTGAATTGGAGCAATGACATCTCAAATGATATTCAGTATATTAATCTATGTATGTAATATAATATGTAGTTTTTATTTTTTATATTATTTATTTTAAAATGAAATATATGTTTTATTTAGTAGTAATTGATTTGCTCAGTTTAAAGTTGAGAATGTAACCCTATTTGCTGCATTATTAGTTATGCAGATGTTAGAATAATTACAACTTTAAAAAATTAAATACACACATTTCTATTGTGACAAATTTCATTTGAGATGTTTTTATCTAAAATATTTTATAACATTTATTTCCCTATTAAACACTGACTACTGGAAAAGTAATAATGCTGTATTGATAAAATAATTGTAATCTTTGTATCTAACTTTTTTTTTTTCTGTAAGTACTAAAGTTTATTCCATCTGACCTGAACAAAACACAATTAAAATACATCTAAAATAATAATATTGACATTTAAAATAATAATTAGTAGTATTTTATTATTACAAATAATTATATTTTTAATTACATAAAAATATTTATATAATTATAAAATAATTATTATTAAAAACAAGAGTTTTTATTAATATCATCTGTCTTTAAACTATGCATTTGCTATGAAAGTATTACATTTTTAAATATTTTTGGTGTTGTGAAGTTGGTATGCTTATTTTAATTATTTTATCCTCTGCTAGGGTGTGTCGAGATAAATGCCACAGTAAATCATACAGCAAGAGCATCCGAAGTGGCTCAATATTTTCCAAGTCTCATCTCAGCCTCCAGACATGGATGCATTTTATTTACAGGTAAGAATATATCATCCTGTGTTTGTTACATAATGAGGGTTGTTTTTATAATGTTATAATAAGTGAAAGAGAAAGTGAAAGTGAAGTGACGTGTGGCCAAGTATGGTGACCCATACTCGGAATTTGTGCTCTGCATTTAACCCATCCAAGTGCACACACACAGCAGTGAACACACACCCGGAGCTGTGGGCAGCCAATGCTTTGGCGCCCGGGGAGCAGTTGGGGGTTCGGTGCCTTGCTCAAGGGCACCTCAGTCGTGGTATTGAAGGTGGAAGAGAGCACTGTACATTCACTCCCCCCACCAGCAATAACTATTTGTTATTATGTAAGAATTATTGTATTTTTGTTGAGAGGAAACTATATTTTGTAGCATATTATTCAAACAGATAATATTAGAACTTATACTTGTTAGCAATGTTAATAACATAACATCGATAGTGACCTGAGTGTTAAGATATGTGTTATGATCCTGATGTATTTTTCTGTGTATCCTATTCTTTGCTTTTAAACTGTAGATTTTCACAAGGACTCAGGTTGAGGCAAGTGGACCTGTTACAGGAAGGCATCACTGGAAGCTCTTCCACACTTACTAAACTTGCTTATCGTCTGCAAATCTGCAATTAAAAGAATGAAGAGGTGACCTGAAAATTGGAAAAAGACAAATAGTTTTCATTGATGAGAGCAAATTTGGCCACAAAAGAAAGGTAATATATTTTCAATTACATCTGGTCATGCTTTATAGTAAAGATGAATGATAAAATAAATTCTTAAATTCTGTCATTTTTAGTACAACCGAGGAAGACAGAGCAACAGGGCATCGTGGGTGTTTGGAATGCTTGGGGTCAAAGAGGAGTGCAGAAGACCCATTCTGAGAGTTGTCAATCAGCGTTCAACTCAACACCTCATGCCAATTCTCCAGAAGCATGTTAGGCAAGGAAGCACTGTTGTGTCCGATGGGTGGAGAGCCTATAACTGTGAACCATAAAGAGGTATTTGTTGATCCTCAGACAGGTGCTCACACACAAAACATTGAGAGATTCTGGGGAGTCTGCAAGTCAACAGTGTGGAGATTTAGGGGGAACCGGACAGAAAGCAGGCTCAAAGACCACTTAATAGTAATCGAGTGGACCTACTGGCGTGGTGACAAACATAAAAATGGCCCCCTGGGTATGATTTTGCGTGACATTAGAAGGAAACATCCTGTGTGAAAAAATGCAGATGTTTGGTTTATTCTTTGACCATCATCATTTGTGTTAAAAGCAAATTTGTCAATTAACTGTTTGAAAATTGACTGTAATTATTGAAGATGTGTCTCATCTGTAGTTTGTTCTCTTGTTGAACCCTAAAACAATAAAGACATAATTCTTCACTGCAATATTTCATGTCTCTTTTCTTATTGGAAAACAGCAAATGCTTACTTAGGGAACATAATCTGAAGTAATACTGCAATTATTAGTGAGAAATGTGCTTGTTAGCTATTAATAAATTCAGGGAATGGGGAATATTTAGTTTATAAATTTGTTAGTATAGAACAACTTCTAGAAAGACTGTGCTTTTGTGTAACATCTCAGTGAATTTAAATATCTGATGAAATGCCTATTCTATATTTATTTCATACTTATAAGCTACACATTCACACAGTGTACTGAGAACTTATAAAGTGTCGAACAATACAAGCTATTAGTTTGTTTTATTTTTAGCTAATTAGTACACTGTTAGGACAGAAACAAGTATAAAGGGTCTATAAGACAAAAATAAGACAGCAACCAATAAAGGCCTTATAAATAGCTTGTAATGGCATACAAGTTCAAATACTTATTTTCCTCACTGTATATATAAACACTAGATGTCTTAAGGCGGAGTCACTTCCGGCATCATAGGGCGGCCATTTTGCCACAGGGAAGCTTTCTGGCAAGTTCTGAGGTATCTGAGGTAAGATGAGTGATCAGCACGAAGATAAATCTTCTTATCTCGCTGAAATCTTGACGGATTTACAAACGGTTTGGTTTCTTACAAACGTTAACGTGGCTATAATTCTGAATGCTGTAACATGTTGAAATTGCAGATTGTTATAATTATTCATATGTATGCAGTGTCATAACTACATCTCTGACGTTGATAACAAATCAAACCGTTTGAAAATCGGTAGATAATTGAGCAAGTTGTGGTTATTTAAAAAGTACATGCTTCATACAACACAATGTTACGAGTGAGCGAGCACCCTGTGGCAAGATGGCCGCCGTGTGCGGACGTCGACCTCCATTGGCCAACAGCGCGTACGAGGTATCTAGTGTTTATATATTAGATTAGATTCAACTTTATTGTCATTACACAAGTACAGGTACAGGGCAACGAAATGCAGTTTAGGTCTAACCAGAAGTGCAATAGTAGCAAGTGCAGTATATATACAATGGTTGAATAAGTGCAGGACAAGGATATGTACTGAGTATATGTATAAATATATATAGAAAGATGGTTATTAATATAAACAGAATTTACAGGTGAATATGTATAGTGAATAAATATACAGAAATTACAAGTGAATATGTATAGTGAATAAATATACAGAATTTACAGGTGAATATGTATAGTGAATAAATATACAGAATTTACAGGTGAATATGTATAGTGAATAAATATACAGATGGCTATTGCTATAGGCAGAATTTACAGGTGATATGTACTATCAATATAATATATATACAGATGACTGTTACTATAAACAAGGTGTAAAAGTGCAGTGGAAGTGATTGCGTATTACAATTAGACATACGGTGCAAAATATTAATGTAAGCATTGATAATGTAACAACAGTCGGCAGTGCAAATGAGCATAGTCCAATTTAGGTATGGTAGTGCAAGATACAAAAGTAAACAGTTGTTACTGTGATAAAATTTACATTCAGTAGTGCAAATAAGGCAGATGTGAGGTAGGAGAGAAGAGTTAATAATATATGAGGAAGTGGGTCAACGGGGGGTAGAGTTCAGTAAAGAGACAGCTCTGGGGAAGAAACTGTTCTTTAGTCTGCTGGTCCTGGTCCGGAGGCACCTGAAACGCCTGCCGGAGGGCAGGAGAGAAAACAGTCTGTGGGCTGGGTGAGAGGAGTCCTTAAGGATGCTGCGAGCTCGATGCAGACAGCGTTTCCTCTGGATGTGTTCGATGGCAGGTAGTGGAGTCCCTGTGATGCGCTGGGCAGTTTTCACCACCCGCTGCAGTGCCTTGCGCTCCGCAACAGAGCAGCTCCCATACCATACTGTGACACAGTTGGTCAGGATGCTTTCTATTGCGCAGCGATAGAAGTTCACCAGGATAGCTGAGGAGAGCTGATTCTTCCTCAGTGTCCTCAGAAAGAAGAGGCGCTGGTGAGCCTTCTTGACCAGGCTGGAGGTGTTGGTTTTCCACAACATGTCCGCCGAGATGTGGATCCCCAGGAACTTGAAACTGGAGACACGCTCAACAGCCATTCCATTGATGTGGATGGTGTCGTGTGCCTCTTGACTCCTTCCTGAAGTCCACGATGAGCTCCTTCGTTTTGGTGGTGTTGAGGAGCAGGTTATTTTCAGTGCACCATGTGGCCAGGTGCTGGATCTCCTCCCTATAGGCAGTCTCATCGTTGTTACTGATAAGGCCA
Source organism: Onychostoma macrolepis (assembly GCF_012432095.1). Classification (NCBI taxonomy): domain Eukaryota; kingdom Metazoa; phylum Chordata; class Actinopteri; order Cypriniformes; family Cyprinidae; genus Onychostoma; species Onychostoma macrolepis. The sequence goes on from NC_081161.1 coordinate 13,528,580, forward strand.
ATCACCGTGGTGTCGTCTGCAAACTTGACGATGGAATTAGATCCATACACAGGCTTGCAGTCGGAGGTGAAGAGGGAGTAGAGAAACGGGCTTAGCACACAGCCCTGGTGCCCTGGTGTCTTAACCAGTGTTAAGTGTGATGGATGTGGAGCAGGTGAATCCTGATCGAACATTCTGGGGTCTGTTGGTCAGGAAGTCCAAAATCCAGTTACACATTGAGGTATTGATGCCCAGGTCTCCAAGTTTGGCTATTAACTTGGTTGGGATGACAGTGTTGAATGCTGAGCTGAAGTCAACAAACAGCATACGTGCATAAGTGTTCTTATTGTCCAGGTGAGTGAGCACAGAGTGCAGTGCCATGGAAACTGCGTCCTCTGTGCTCCTATTGCTACGGTAGGCAAACTGGTGTGAGTCCAATGTGGATGGTAGAGAGTCTTTTAGGTGTTCCAGGACCAGCCGCTCAAAGCACTTCATGACGATGGGTGTGAGTGCTACAGGGCGGTAGTCATTAGGGCACCTCGGACTAGAGTGTTTTGGCACTGGCACAATGGAAGTGCATTTAAAGCATGTTGGTACGGCTGCTTGGGCAAGAGACAGGTTGAAAATGTCTGTAAAAACCCCAGCGAGCTGCTCCGCACATGCCCTGAGAACACGACCAGGGATGTTGTCTGGTCCAGCAGCCTTGTGCGCGCTGATCCGGCTCAGTTCCTTGCAGACATCTGTGGAGGAGAGTATGATTGGTGGGTGGTCATCTGAGGGATTGAGCTTGGTGGCAGTCTCTCTGTTGTCTCTCTCAAAGCGAGCATAAAAGTAATTTAGCTCGTTCAGGAAGTTGACATCAGTGGCTGCGGGGGTGGAGTGGGTGGGTTTGTAGTCACTGATGGCCTGAATGCCCTGCCACATGCGCCGAGGGTCAGAGTTGGAAAAGTGTCCCTCTATCTTTAGCTTGTAGCAGTGCTTGGCCTTTTTGATGCCCCTCTTCAGGTTTGCTCTGGATGTGCTGTAGGCTTGTGCATCTCCTGATCTGAAGGCAGTGTTGCGTGACTTCAACAGGAGTCGCACTTCCTTGTTCATCCAAGGCTTCTGATTTGGATATGTGGTGATCTGTTTCTGGGTTGTAACACTGTCAATGGTGATATTGATATGATCCAATACAGAGGAGGTGTAAGAGTCAATGTCTGTGTGAGCGCCACTGGTGGCTTGAGAAGCAAACATACTCCAGTCTGTGTGTAGAAACCTTTCCTGAGTGTGGAATCTGCCCCCGCAGGCCACACCTTGATGGTCTTCACTGATGGCTTCACACGGTTGATGAGGGGTGCATATTTGGGGGTGAGGAACAAAGAAAGGTGATCTGACTGTCCCAGGTGGGGGAGGGGTGTCGCAACGTAAGCTCCAGCCATGTTTGTGTAAACATGGTCTAAGGTTTTGTTTCCTCTGGTGTGACAGGAAACATGCTGGTGAAACTTGGGTAGCACTGACTTTAAGTTTGAGTGATTAAAGTCACCTGCAACAATAAAAGCCGCTTCCGGGTGATCAGTCTGTTGTTTACTGATGGCTGCGTGAAGTTCTTTCATAGCAAGCTTGGCATCAGCATCCGGGGGAATATAGGCTGCAGTTATAATGGTGGAAGTGAACTCCGCGGTAGATAAACGGTCTACATTTAACCATGAGAAGCTCAAGGTTAGCTGAACAATGACTCCCAACAATAGCAGAGTTTGTGCACCAAGCTTTGTTAATGTAAATGCACAATCCACCACCTCTGGTCTTACCGGAGCCATCTAATGTTCTATCCGCCCGAGTGTGTGGCGTCCGCTAGCTCAATAGCGGTGTCCGGTATTCCGCTGTTTAACCAGGTTTCCGTGAAGATTAGGACGTTACAGTTCAAAAGTTTCTTGCTGTGTGTGATGCTGAGTCGAATCTCCTCCATTTTGTTCGCTAGCGACCGTACATTGGCAAGGAAAATGCTGGGTAAAGAGAGCCGGTGTGGTGTTAGCCTTAGCTTAGCTCTTAGTCCTCCGCGCTTCCCCCGCCTTTGTTTACGATCTCGACGCCGCCTGCGAGCACTTCCGCCCGGCCGGGTAGGGTGCATAGCCTCGGGTGTCCTAGCGATCTCAGGAAGGAGTCGAAGATTGTCCATAAAAGTGTCGGAAATTCGCAAACCGATATCCAAAAGCTCACAACGGGTGTACGATGTAAAGGCACAACTGTTCTGCACGAACAGGCCCGAGATGAGTAAGAAAAATACAGCAAAATTGCAAAATCTGGAGAGACCCAGAGCTTCGCGATGTACTCACGCCGCCATCTTGGGTGATATATCTATGATTACATGTACTTGGCACACTACTTCCTGCCTAATGCTACTTCTTTCCCCCCTTTTAGGCAAATGAGCAACTCAGAATACAGAGCGCCCCCTAATGATGGGGCATAACTATGACATGGAAAAAAAAAGAACTACTAGGAACTAATGTGACAGTAAAACTGTTACACAGTCACCTTTATTTATATAGCGCTTTTAACAATACAGATTGTGTCAAAGCACTTAACAGTATCAAATTAGAGAATAGAGTGTCAGTAATGTATAATGATAAGAGTAAACACTCAATTTTCAATTTTCAGTTAAAGGCATTTCATTATTGAATTCAGAGATGTCATTGTCTAGCTCAGTTTAGTTTAAATATTATCTGTGCAATCAAATCGGCGGTAATCGCTAGAAATTAAGTGTCCCCAACTGAGCAAGCCAGAGGCGACAGCGGCAAGGAACCAAAACTCCTCTGTGACAGAATGGAGAAAAAACTTGGGAGAAACCAGGCTCAGTCGGGGGGCCAGTTCTCCTCTGACCAGACGAAACCTGCAGCTCAAAAGTTTATATTTCTATTTTAATTTTGTTGCAATTTCTAACAATAGTAGTATTATGTAGTTAGGTATTTTATTATATTTTAGTTATTTTGTTATATTTTTTTAGTTTTATTGTATTCAATCAAGGTTTTCACTGGGGATATGTCTCTGGGGGTCATCTGGGTGTCCTGGTCTCCGCTGACGATCAGGGCTGTAGACATCATCTCTTGGTGCTGATCCACCATCTGACCGGATACGGACTGAGAAACAGAATAGGAAAGAAACAGACAAATATTAGCGTAGATGCCATTCTACTTACGATGTAACGAGTACATCGTGTGTTATGGGGAGTGTTCCCGGTTCCGGTTGATCTAATTAATGCAGCCTAACAATCCTTTAACGGATTTGAATAATAGAAGCATATTAGTGTGTTATGTGTAAGCCAGGCTAAAGAGATGGGTCTTTAATCTAGATTTAAACTGACAGAGTGTGTCTGCCTCCCGAACAGTGTTAGGTAGATTGTTCCAGAGTTTGGGTGCTAAATAGGAATAGGATCTGCCGCCCGCTGTCGATTTTGATATTCTAGGTATTATCAAACGGCCAGAGTTTTGAGAACGCATTGGACGTGGAGGACTATAATGTGATAAGAGCTCGCTCAAGTACTGAGGAGCTAAACCATTCAGGGCTTTATAAGTAATTAACAAGATTTTAAAATCTATCCGATTATTTATAGGGAGCCAGTGCAGTGTTGACAGAACCGGGCTAATATGGTCATATTTCCTGGTTCTAGTAAGGACTCTAGCTGCTGCATTTTGGACTAACTGTAGTTTGTTGATCAAGCGTGCAGAACAACCACCCAATAAAGCATTACAATAGTCTAACCTTGAGGTCATAAACGCATGAATTAACATTTCTGCATTTGATGTTGAGAGCATTGGTCGCAATTTAGATATGCTTTTGAGATGAAAAAATGCAGTTTTACATGCTAGAAACATGGCTTTCAAATGACAGATTGCTATCAAACAGCACACCTAGGTTCCTGACTGATGAAGAAGAATTGACAGAGCAGCCGTCAAGTGTTAGATAATGTTCTAAGTTATTACATGTGGGGTTTTTAGGTCCGATAATTAACACCTCTGTTTTTTCAGAATTTAGCAGTAAAAAATTACTCGTCATCCAGTTTTTTATATCGACTATGCATTCCGTTAGTTTCTCAATTTGGTGTGTTTCACCAGGCCGCGAAGAAATATAGAGCTGAGTATCATCAGCATAACAGTGAAAGCTAACACCATGTCTCCTGATAATATCTCCCAAGGGTAACATGTAAAGCATGAAAAGTAACGGCCCTAGTACTGAGCCTTGAGGTACTCCATACTGCACTTGTTATCGATATGATACCTCTTCATTCACTGCTACGAACTGATGGCGGTCAGATAAGTACGATTTGAACTATGCTAAGTCGCTTCCACTAATGCCAACAAAGTTTTCTAGTCTATTCAAAAAGAATGTTGTGGTCGATAGTGTCGAACGCAGCGCTAAGATCCAGTAGAACTAATAAAGAGATACAACCACGATCAGATGATAGAAGCAGGTCATTTCTAACTCTAATAAGAGCAGTCTCAGTACTATGATACGATCTAAATCCTGACTGGAATTCCTCACAGATATCATTTTTCTCTAGGAAGGAATATAATTGTGAGGATACTACCTTTTCTAGTATCTTTGACAGAAAAGGGAGATTTGAGATTGGTCTGTAATTAACTAGATCTTTGGGATCAAGTTGTGGTTTTTTAATGAGAGGCTTAATAACAGCCAATTTGAAGGTTTTGGGGACATATCCTAATGACAATGATGAATTAATAATAGCCAAAAGAGGATCTATGACTTCTGGAAGCAGCTCTTTTAGTAGTTTAGATGGAATCGGGTCTAACATACATGTTGTTAGTTTAGATGATTTAACAAAGTTTATACAATTCTTCCTCTCCTACAGTAGAGAATGAGTGGAATTGTTCCTCAGGGGATCTATAGTGCGCTATCTGATGCGATACTGTAGCTGACGGCTGCAAGGATACAATTTTATCTCTGATAGTATCGATCTTGGAAGTGAAGTAGTTCATAAAGTCATTACTGCTATGCTCTTGGGAAATGCCAACACCTGTTGATGCTTGATTTTTCTTTAATTTAGTTACTGTATTGAATAAATACCGAGGGTTATGTTTGTTTTCTTCTAGAAGAGACGAAAAGTAATCAGATCTAGCAGTTTTTAATGCTTTTCTGTAGAATAAGATACTTTCCCGCCAAGCTAAACGAAATACCTCTAATTTAGTTTTCCTCCAGCTGCACTCCATTTTCCGGGCTGCTCTCTTTAGGGCGCGAGTGTGCTCATTATACCACGGTGTTGGACTCTTATCCTTAATGTTCCTTAAGCGTAAAGGAGCAACCGCATCTAAAGTGCTAGAAAAGAGAGAGTCCATAGTTTCAGTTACATCATCAAGTTGTTCTGAGCTATTGGATATGCTGAGGAACTGGGATAAGTCAGGAAGATTATTTATAAAGCAGTCTTTTGTGGTAGAGGTAATGGTTCTACCATATTTGTAACAAGGAGTTGGCTTTACAGCTTTAGCTATATGGAATATACAGGAGACTAGATAATGATCTGAGATATCATCGCTCTGCTGCCAAATTTCAGCGCCACTGACATCAATTCCATGTGACAGTATTAAATCTAGAGTATGATTTCGACAACGAGTAGGTCCTGACACGTGTTGTTTAACACCAATTGAGTTTAGAATGTCTATAAATGCTGATCCCAACGAATCTCTGTCATTATCAACATGGATATTAAAATCACCAACGATTAGGACTTTATCTGCAGTCAGCACTAACTCCGATAGAAGATCAGAAAATTCTTTAATAAAGTCTGTTTGGTGCCCTGGTGGCCTGTATACAGTAGCCAGTACAAACATCACAGGGGATTTATTAACACTTGTTTCTTTGGATAACGTTATATGAAGCACCATTACTTCGAACGAATTATACTTGAAACCCAACCTCTGAGAGATACTGAAAATATTTCTATAAATTGTAGCAACACCTCCCCCTTTACCTTTTGGACGCGGTTCATGTTTGTAACAGTAATCTTGGGGTGTAGACTCATTTAAAGTAATGTAATCATCTTGTTTTAGCCAGGTTTCTGTCAGACAAATTCAAATTAGCTGACATCTTGGCAAATTTAAAAGTGCTGACTAATGCTAAACGTAAATTCACTAAGATTGTTATCCACGTCGGCGCTAATGATGTTCGACTTCGCCAGTCGGAGATCACCAAAAATAATGTTAAAGAGGTGTGTGAACTTGCAAGTACGATGTCAGACACTGTAATATGCTCTGGTCCGCTCCCTGCTTACCGTGGTGATGAGATTCATAGCAGACTGTCGTCACTTAATGGCTGGATGTCTAAGTGGTGCCCGCAAAATAACATAGGCTTTATAGACAATTGGAAGAATTTTTGGGGCAGACCTGACCTGTCGAAAAGAGATGGTGTTCATCCCTCCTGGGGTGGTGCCGCTCTTCTCTCTAGAAATATGGCACATAGTCTTAAGAGTTTGTACTTGACTAACTGGAGCCCAGATCAGGAAGCAGACAGACTGGCTAAACCGATCGTCTGCTAGCCGCCTCACGTCACCAAAGTCAGTTAACTCTCAGCACATAGAAACTTTTTCACCTAGATATCACTCTATAGAGACTGTGTCTGTTCCCCGAACTAGAAAATACAGAAAACATCCAAACCAAAGTAATAGTAACAATTTAATTGATGTTCAACAAATAAAAAAACAATATAATACAGATAAACACATGATAAAGGTTGGCTTATTAAATATTAGATCCCTTTCTTCAAAAGCACTTTTTGTAAATGTCGCCGGCTTGACGTCCTTCTTATACGTTAAGGGAAAAGAGAAAGCCAAGACATCTAACAAAAGGATTATTTTATTCCCGACTGAGCCTAAAAAGGGGACTCAGCATTAATGTTTTGTTGGGGGAAAAGTTTTGGGATTCTAATCCAATTAAATGAGAAAGATTGTACAAAACAGAGCAACAAAAACAAAAAACAACCACCCACTTGTCTTCAATGGGTACAGGAAGTAAAATAGTAGGCAATGATATATATATATATATATATATATATATATATATATATATATATATATATATAGAAAAAGGGTTCTTCACACAATTAATCTCAAATCAAAAACTCCAAATCACAAGCCCCATTCAACTTAAACCGGTGCAAACCGGGTTAAAGAACTTATAAAGGGTGTACAAAACAACGGCAGTGGCCTGTTTGTGCCTAATAAAACAAATAGAACACAGCATATGAGCAATCAGCACATTTCACCACATGAATGCATCACCCACTTTACATACAGTTCACACTTTTACCTTCTTTTAAGCATATTAATCAGTAAATAGTCTAAAGGTAACAGTACACACTTTACACAGGGTACAATACTTTTCATGCCATATCTGGAAACACACTTTGGGAGAATGAAATGAACAAAACTCACTCTTATTAATCCTCTGAAGCACACAGAAAAAGCTCATGTGGTAACTGGCACTTGTGTGATCTCGTATCGTTTCTCTCCCCTCTAACACAGTATAAAGGACCAGAGTTACTGTATGTTCAGTTAATATATGAAATAATCAACGTTATTAAACATTTGAACAACTCTTACAACAAGTTTTTAGGTTAACTCACGCTCAATCTTCGTCAACGTGATCTGAACTCCCCTCCCCCAACGGGAGATCTCCCACGTGCAGGATACAAGGCTTGTATGATTGATGCAAATCAAACCATCCACTCAATAAAAAAAAAAAAAAAAAAAAACCCACGACTGTAGTCATCACGCACTCACTAGTTGATATAAAGCTGGAAATTTCCTCTCTTTAACAGTTTTATCAACTATTTCTTCCTCTGTGTGATTACCGTTGTTAACTATGCTCTCCTTCAGTCTGACGTGCACTTCCCTCTAGCGCATGCACAAACTCTTAAAGGGGACAGCGCGCAAACTTAGTTAAAGCAACAAAGGTGAACTAATGGGGAACTTAATCAAGTATAAGGTGAATCTTGCCCCAGTTACACTCTCCCCTGCCTACAGTCAACGTCCTCGATGACTGCAAACAGCCTTTAATCATTCACTACTCCTTGTAGTTTACCGGATGTGTACAAGACCATACCTGCTAACACTTGGGAAAGGACATCGGGACTGAAGGACACAGCATTACAAACGGATTTAGGCTGTCTGTTTGGGTTACTGTGAACACCAGCAGTTGAACGCTGGGTCCTGCGTGGCGTAGGAAGGGGTGCATCCACATGATTACGCTCTGCTCTAGGCTTTCGGGGAACAGGAACTGGTCTGGTCAACACCACATCCGACGGTGAATCGCGCACAACTTAGTTAAAGCAACAAAGGTGAACTAAAGGGGAACTTAATCAAGTATAAGGTGAATCTTGCCCCAGTTACATAAATGATGTGTTCACTGACCATAAACTAGATGTGCTTTGTCTGACAGAAACCTGGCTAAAACAAGATGATTACATTACTTTAAATGAGTCTACACCCCAAGATTACTGTTACAGCAAAGCATAGTCCATAAAGTCTTTTAAGCTACAATTGAACTTCCCTTCGGGTAAACATGACTTAATGGACTCATTTAATCCAAAACGAAAAATGTCCACATCAAAGGGTACCCTGTAAGTTCTCTCACAGAATTGAGTGACGTACTTCTCAATAGATGAACTACCTTGTGTCAGGTCGAGCAGCTGGTCGAATGGATTCATACCTGGCCAGGGTTCCTTAGGAAAGCCGCTGGATCCTCATGGGGCCGAGTATTCTGTAACGGAGCCAACGAGACGAGAGACATGCGGATCCACGTGCGAGCTTTATTACAAAAGCATGATCAGGAAACAAACAAGGGTCAAACAGTGGCAAACAGGTATATCACAGGCAAGGCAAACAGGTATATTACAGGCAAGGCAAAGAGTCATCCAAAACGGGCAAGAGTCAGTCGACAGTGAACAATATCCAAAGGGACTTGACAAGAGAGGTAAATCCAAAAACGTAAGCAATAGTCCAGGCAGGGGAAAACACAATCCAAAACAGGCAAGGCAAGACTAGGAAAACTATAAAAGGCTCTGTAGGGTAGCTAAAGCTAGGGCAGCGATAAGTGCATACAATACTCGGCAGTGAGAGAGAGAAAGTCCATGGCTTAAGTAAGGCGTGCAAATGGGAATCAGCTGTGTGTGATCAGTGCAATCAGCTGTGTGTGTGTCGTCAGTGCAATGGATGATGGGAACTCTAGTCCGGAAGTGACGTGCAACAGTTAGTGTAGTGTTGGTCTACACCCCAAGATTACTGTTACAAACATGAACCGTGTCCAAAAGGTAAAGGGGGAGGTGTTGCTGCAATTTATAGCAATATTTTCAGTATCTCTCAGAGGTCGGGTTTCAAGTATAATTTGTTCGAAGTAATGGTGCTTCATATAACGTTATCCAAAGAAACAAGTGTTAATGATAAATCCCCTGTGATGTTTGTACTGGCTACTGTATACAGGCCACCAGGGCACCATACAGACTTTATTAAAGAATTTTCTGATCTTCTATCGGAGTTAGTGCTGACTGCAGATAAAGTCCTAATCGTTGGTGATTTTAATATCCATGTTGATAATGAAAGAGATTCGTTGGGATCAGCATTTATAGACATTCTAAACTCTATTGGTGTTAAACAACACGTGTCAGGACCTACTCATTGTCGAAATCATACTCTAGATTTAATACTGTCACATGGAATTGATGTCAGTGGCATTGAAATTTGGCAGCAGAGCGATGATATCTCAGATCATTATCTAGTCTCCTGTATATTCCATATAGCTAAAGCTGTAAAGCCAACTCCTTGTTACAAATATGGTAGAACCATTACCTCTACCACAAAAGACTGCTTTATAAATAATCTTCCTGACTTATCCCAGTTCCTCAGCATATCCAATAGCTCAGAACAACTTGATGATGTAACTGAAACTATGGACTCTCTCTTTTCTAGCACTTTAGATGCGGTTGCTCCTTTACGCTTAAGGAAGATTAAGGATAAGAGTCCAACACCGTGGTAAAATGAGCACACTCGCGCCCTAAAGAGAGCAGCCCGGAAAATGGAGCGCAGCTGGAGGAAAGCTAAATTAGAGGCATTTCGTTTAGCTTGGCGGGAAAGTACCCTATCCTACAGAAAAGCATTAAAAACTGCTAGATCTGATTACTTTTCATCTCTTCTAGAAGAAAACAAACATAACCCCCGGTATTTATTCAATACAGTAACTAAATAGTAACTAAATAATAGCAGTAATGACTTTATGAACTACTTCACTTCCAAGATCGATACTATCAGAGATAAAATTGTATCCTTGCAGCCGTCAGCTACAGTATCGCATCAGATAGCGCACTATAGATCCCCTGAGGAACAATTCCACTCATTCTCTACTGTAGGAGAGGAAGAATTGTATAAACTTGTTAAATCATCTAAACTAACAACATGTATGTTAGACCCGATTCCATCTAAACTACTAAAAGAGCTGCTTCCAGAAGTCATAGATCCTCTTTGGCTATTATTAATTCATCATTGTCATTAGGATATGTCCCCAAAACCTTCAAATTGGCTGTTATTAAGCCTCTCATTAAAAAACACAACTTGATCCCAAAGATCTAGTTAATTACAGACCAATCTCAAATCTCCTTTTCTGTCAAAGATACTAGAAAGGTAGTATCCTCACAATTATATTCCTTCCTAGAGAAAATGATATCTGTGAGGAATTCCAGTCAGGATTTAGATCGTATCATAGTACTGAGACTGCTCTCATTAGAGTTAGAAATGACCTGCTTCTATCATCTGATCGTGGTTGTATCTCTTTATTAGTTCTACTGGATCTTAGCGCCATGCTCGACACTATCGACCACAACATTCTTTTGAATAGACTAGAAAACTTTGTTGGCATTAGTGGAAGCGACTTAGCATAGTTCAAATCGTACTTATCTGACCGCCATCAGTTCGTAGCAGTGAATGAAGAGGTATCATATCGATAACAAGTGCAGTATGGAGTACCTCAAGGCTCAGTACTAGGGCCGTTACTTTTCACGCTTTACATGTTACCCTTGGGAGATATTATCAGGAGACATGGTGTTAGCTTTCACTGTTATGCTGATGATACTCAGCTCTATATTTCTTCGCGGCCTGGTGAAACACACCAAATTGAGAAACTAACGGAATGCATAGTCGATATAAAAACTGGATGACGAGTAATTTTTACTGCTAAATTCTGAAAAACAGAGGTGTTAATTATCGGACCTAAAACCCCACATGTAATAACTTAGAACATTATCTAACACTTGACGGCTGCTCTGTCAATTCTTCTTCATCAGTCAGGAACCTAGGTGTGCTGTTTGATAGCAATCTGTCATTTGAAAGCCATGTTTCTAGCATGTAAAACTGCATTTTTCATCTCAAAAGCATATCTAAATTGCGACCAATGCTCTCAACATCAAATGCAGAAATGTTAATTCATGCGTTTATGACCTCAAGGTTAGACTATTGTAATGCTTTATTGGGTGGTTGTTCTGCACGCTTGATCAACAAACTACAGTTAGTCCAAAATGCAGCAGCTAGAGTCCTTACTAGAACCAGGAAATATGACCATATTAGCCCGGTTCTGTCAACACTGCACTGGCTCCTATAAATAATCGGATAGATTTTAAAATCTTGTTAATTACTTATAAAGCCCTGAATGGTTTAGCTCTCAGTACTTGAGCGAGCTCTTATCACATTATAGTCCTCCACGTCCAATGCGTTCTCAAAACTCTGGCCGCTTGATAATACCTAGAATATCAAAATCGACAGCGGGCGGCAGATCCTATTCCTATTTAGCACCCAAACTCTGGAACAATCTACCTAACACTGTTCGGGAGGCAGACACACTCTGTCAGTTTAAATCTAGATTAAAGACCCATCTCTTTAGCCTGGCTTACACATAACACACTAATATGCTTCTATTATTCAAATCCGTTAAAGGATTGTTAGGCTGCATTAATTAGATCAACCGAACCGAACACTCCCCATAACACACGATGTACTCGTTACATCGTAAGTAGAATGGCATCTACGCTAATATTTGTCTGTTTCTTTCCTATTCTGTTTCTCAGTCCGTATCCGGTCAGATGGTGGATCAGCACCAAGAGATGATGTCTACAGCCCTGATCGTCAGCGGAGACCAGGACACCCAGATGACCCCCAGAGACATATCCCCAGTGAAAACCTTGATTGAATACAATAAAACTAAAAAAATATAACAAAATAACTAAAATATAATAAAATACCTAACTACATAATACTACTATTGTTAGAAATTGCAACAAAATTAAAATAGAAATATAAACTTTTGAGCTGCAGGTTTCGTCTGGTCAGAGGAGAACTGGCCCCCCGACTGAGCCTGGTTTCTCCCAAGTTTTTTTTTTCTCCATTCTGTCACAGAGGGAGTTTTGGTTCCTTGCCGCTGTCGCCTCTGGCTTGCTCAGTTGGGGACACTTAATTTCTAGCGATTACCGCCGATTTGATTGCACAGATAATATTTAAACTAAACTGAGCTAGACAATGACATCTCTGAATTCAATAATGAAATGCCTTTAACTGAAAATTGAAAATTGAGTGTTTACTCTTATCATTATACATTACTGACACTCTATTCTCTAATTTGATACTGTTAAGTGCTTTGACACAATCTGTATTGTTAAAAGCGCTATATAAATAAAGGTGACTGTGTAACAGTTTTACTGTCACATTAGTTCCTAGTAGTTCTTTTTTTTCCATGTCATAATTATGCTCTATCATTAGGGGGCGCTCTGTATTCTGAGTTGCTCATTTGCCTAAAAGGGGGGAAAGAAGTAGCATTAGGCAGGAAGTAGTGTGCCAAGTACATGTAATCATAGATATATATATAAACACTAGATACCTCGTACGCGCTGTTGGCCAATGGAGGTCGACGTCCGCACACGGCGGCCATCTTGCCACAGGGTGCTCGCTCACTCGTAACATTGTGTTGTATGAAGCATGTACTTTTTAAATAACCACAACTTGCTCAATTATCTACCGATTTTCAAACGGTTTGATTTGTTATCAACGTCAGAGATGTAGTTATGACACTGCATACATATGAATAATTATAACAATCTGTAATTTCAACATGTTACAGCATTCAGAATTATAGCCACGTTAACGTTTGTAAGAAACCAAACCGTTTGTAAATCCATCAAGATTTCAGCGAGATAAGATTTATCTTCGTGCTGATCACTCATCTTACCTCAGATACCTCAGAACTTGCCAGAAAGCTTCCCTGTGGCAAAATGGCCGCCCTATGATGCCGGAAGTGACTCCGCCTTAAGAGATCTAGTGTTTATATATACAGTGAGGAAAATAAGTATTTGAACACCCTGCTATTTTGCAAGTTCTCCCACTTAGAAATCATGGAGGGGTCTGAAATTGTCATCGTAGGTGCATGTCCACTGTGAGAGACATAATCAAAAAAAAAATCCAGAAATCACAATGTATGATTTTTAACTATTTATTTGTATGATACAGCTGCAAATAAGTATTTGAACACCTGAGAAAATCAATGTTAATATTTGGTACAGTAGCCTTTGTTTGCAATTACAGAGGTCACACGTTTCCTGTAGTTTTTCACCAGGTTTGCACACACTGCAGGAGGGATTTTGGCCCACTCCTCCACACAGATCTTCTCTAGATCAGTCAGGTTTCTGGCCTGTCGCTGAGAAACACGGAGTTTGAGCTCCCTCCAAAGATTCTCTATTGGGTTAAGGTCTGAGACTGGCTAGGCCACGCCAGAACCTTGATATGCTTCTTACAGAGCCACTCCTTGGTTATCCTGGCTGTGTGCTTCGGTCATTGTCATGTTGGAAGACCCAGCCTCGACCCATCTTCAATGCTCTAACTGAGGGAAGGAGGTTGTTCCCCAAAATCTCGCAATACATTGCCCCGGTCATCCTCTCCTTAATACAGTGCAGTCGCCTGTCCCATGTGCAGAAAAACACCCCAAAGATGATACTACCACCCCATGCTTCACAGTAGGGATGGTGTTCTTGGGATGGTACTCATCATTCTTCTTCCTCCAAACACGTTTAGTGGAATTATGACCAAAAGTTCTATTTTGGTCTCATCTGACCACTTGACTTTCTCCCATGACTCTCTGGATCATCCAAATGGTCATTGGCAAACTTAAGTCGGGCCTGGACATGTGCTGGTTTAAGCAGGGGAACCTTCCGTGCCATGCATGATTTCAAACCATGACGCCTTAGTGTATTACCAACAGTAACCTTGGAAACGGTGGTCCCAGCTCTTTTCAGGTCATTGACCAGCTCCTCCCGTGTAGTTCTGGGCTGATTTCTCACCTTTCTTAGGATCATTGAGACCCCACGAGGTGAGATCTTGCATGGAGCCCCAGTCCGAGGGAGATTGACAGTCATGTTTAGCTTCTTCCATTTTCTAATGATTGCTCCAACAGTGGACCTTTTTTCACCAAGCTGCTTGGCAATTTCCCGTAGCCCTTTCCAGCCTTGTGGAGGTGTACAATTTTGTCTCTAGTGTCTTTGGACAGCTCTTTGGTCTTGGCCATGTTAGTAGTTGGATTCTTACTGATTGTATGGGGTGGACAGGTGTCTTTATGCAGCTAACGACCTCAAACAGGTGCATCTAATTTAGGATAATAAATGGAGTGGAGGTGGACATTTTAAAGGCAGACTAACAGGTCTTTGAGGGTCAGAATTCTAGCTGATAGACAGGTGTTCAAATACTTATTTGCAGCTGTATCATACAAATAAATAGTTAAAAAATCATACATTGTGATTTCTGGATTTTTTTTTTTAGATTATGTCTCTCACAGTGGACATGCACCTACGATGACAATTTCAGACCCCTCCATGATTTCTAAGTGGGAGAACTTGCAAAATAGCAGGGTGTTCAAATACTTATTTTCCTCACTGTATATCTATGTATGTAATGGCTTCTCCTTTGCTAGCGCCCTGATTTGAGGAACAATTTGTTCTTACTCTCAAATGTAAGTAAGGTATTGCTTTGTACATATGTAGAGTTTGTATATATAATTTTTGTCATGGGTTAGCACTAAACACGTGTTGGTTGATTGTATGTTTGTTTAAATGCAGAGGGTTCTGGTTTGAGAGAGGAAACAGCACCGATATAAACAGGACCTAGACAAAAGGGACTAATTGTCTTCATCCAACCCATCTATTCATCGTATTTTATGGTCAACAAACGGATGAATTGTTTGGTAATTCAGATTCCGCATTGCTTCACTTAAGAACTGCTGGTCTCATTTTCCACTCTAAAGACGGATTTAATTATGTCAAAATGCTACTTATGGTTATATCTATGAACTGATGGACTTGCTGGATTTAACTGATGTTTCTTCAAATCTGGAAGACTTTATGTGCTGATGTTTGGACTTGTTGATGTGAATGTGTGATCTACAACTTGCATTTAATACACATGGCTCACTGAAATGAATTGGTCTCCGTGGTCCCTCAATCTTTATGTGGCATCAAAAGTTAGGTGTTACAACTTGACTTGACTAGTGCAAGAGTCACTGTGGTGAGTGAGTGACCTCTGGTGGTGAGTGAATGGAAGTTCACAGACCGGATTCATGACACCCACAATCCCGTAATATAGTGTAGTCTACACTGTGTAGATAATATAGGGATGCACGATATTGGATTTTTGCCGATATCTGACATGCCGATATTTTTCAACTCATCTTGGCCGATAGCCGATGCCAATATCAGTATATTTCCTTTTGTTTGGAAACAACACCAAGTCTCTCCTGTGTGGAAATTATAAGCAAATTAATTTTAATTTTGGTTAGTTTTTAACAAATACTTATTTGTTAGAATTAAATAAACAATAATGAAGTTATTTTATAATGACAGTACATTGAAGCTTTGAAAATAATTATAAATAAACTATGTATCAATCGCTGCATTCCCCAGAAAGATCCAGTAGTAACCTTAACATTTTATTTTAAGATTTAATATTTGTAGATGGTCTAGAGCAAAAGAGTTGTAAAAATTCTGAAAATCTTTTAGAGATCATAATTTGTTTAAAAAATATAACATATTACATATTAATGAATAAATCAGTATATATATAATTATTTAATTTACAATTTTCAAGTGTTGCAAATCAGCTCAAAAGGGAAATGTATGTAAATAATTACAATTAATTATGATTAATTACAATTTATATCGGCTGCCAGTAATAACTGTAGCAGAATTAAACTGCCATCAACTAATCTGTTTGTCCAGCGAACATTCAGTGCAAGTTCATATCAACTGTAAGAAAGGATATTTCCGTGGCCACAGAAAATACTTTACTATTAATGCATTAGAGCATGTAGTAAGCATCAAAATCGTAAAGGGACATTATCTACAAGCAAAATCAGAAACTTGTGTAATTTGTGCACAAGAGTTTTATTATTAAAACACTAACACGAACTAGTCTAACAAACAAACAAACACTCACGCGTACATACAAAAGGGGAGCTAAAGTGGATGAATGAAGACAACAGAGAAACCAGAGACTGCAGTTATGGAAAAATTAGTCAGAACCACCTGAGTTAAAAATCATCAGTGCCGTTTTACAATGGGGTCTACCACTTTTACTAAACCTCTGTTTCGTTTAGTTAAATGTACGATACTTGCATTGCCTTGGTCGTTGAACGAGTGTCCTGATGCAGTCTCGGATGAAAGTTCTGATGGTTTGAAGGTTTGGTGGTGTTGGAGTTCTTCAAGTTCTTCCGGGTTTGAAGGGTGATGAACTCCAAAAGATGTTATTCTGACTGGGTGGTGATTGGGAGTTTCTTCCCAGGTAGAAAGTAAAAAAGAGCTAAGAAAGAGATCTGAGGATCTTTGGTTGAATGGAAAGTCAAGGCCGCAAGGCCTGGTGCAAAAACTTAAGGATTGCTGAAGAGCTCACATCCTCCTCATCCTCTTAGGATCTAAAAGAACCGCAGACTGGAAGGCGGGTCACTGATGTGAGAGCTTTATCTGCTATAGAGGTCACTCCTTTCGGGTTTTAAAGAGCCAATGTATCTTGTACTTTTGGAGGGAAAGTTTACCACTCTTTGTCTCCAAGCATGTTAATTTGCATATGTAATTGGATCGGAAGTTGATATACAAACTAGTAAAGATTCTTAGAACATTAATATGTTGCATAGGTATCAACATATAATATACACTCTCAATTAGATCATCCAAAGACGAATTGGTAGAGACCAAACATGGTCTACAGGTGCATCTCAATGAATTAGAATGTCATGAAAAAGTTAATTTTTCCTTGTAAGTTATTTCAAAAAGTGAAACTTTCATATATTTTAGATTCATTGCATGTAAAGTAAAACACTTGTGGGATTACAAATTTATTTAAATGTTTAATTTAGATTCCAATGTAATAGTGTACAAACTGAAGATGTTATATACATTGTATTTAGCATTTATGGTGAAGATGATGACATCAGATGAACGATTCAAGAGGTCCCTGCCAGTTCCTGTTCTCTTATTGTAAGTCTAATGAGCCAGACGACGGAGACTCTTGCCTTTTGTTTGTAATTGCTCTTGATGCCCCTGCCCCAATCTTTGGGCAGTTAGGCTGATTAGATTAGGAGTGGTTAAATGGGGCAGGATTCTATACCTGAATACCTCATTTGCATGCTTAAAGGTCGTCACCCAGGTGCTTTGTTTTCACTCCTAAGCACTGCCCCCTAAATGTATTTAAAACTACAATGTATCACTGCTTTTAGTTAGACTTGGATGACTACAGCGACGCACAGCGAGATCTCAATAAACAGTAACTTCTGTATGAAAGATATCCCAACGTCTCCTGGTCTTCACTTCTGAGTTGCCTAAACTTTAGAAGATAAAAGTTCACAACAGATGGTGCCGTGACCCGGATAGAGTTCCAGCTTCCTCACCTGAATCCAGTTTGAAAACTTCAAGCTCAAACAAAGATCTGCTTCCAGACTGCATCTTTTGGAATCCAGCGAAAACTTCAAGCTGAACAAAGATTTCCAGACTGAATTTTTCTCTCAACCAAGGTTGTGGTGAGTGCTGTCTCTAATCCAAAAGAACCTTTAAGACCAGTACAAATTTGTTTATCCTCTGCGCCAGAGAAGAGTTAACAGACAGCTGTAGGGTTTGGTTAACTAAGTTTTCCTCTAAAAATGAACTTTTAGAGATGAAGTTACCCTCTGTCCAGGCAGGGAAGTTTAGCATCAAGTGCTAATATTGTTTTATCCTCTGTTCTGTGTAGGCAGGGAAGATTGGCATTTACGTGCTAGTTATTTTGGTTTATCCTCTTTTCACAGAGAAGTTTAGCATTTCATGCTAATAATTTTGGTTTATCCTCTGTTGATCAGAGAAGTTTTAGTGTTTTGATTGTGTGGTAACAAAGTTAACAATAGTTAAGCTGTGTTAACAAGTGTACCCTCTGTTGATCAGAGAAGTTTTAGTGTTTTTGTTTGTGTGGTACAGAAAAAACGTACAAAATGGTTAGAAGGAATGCTAGGCTGATTCCAACAACAGAAAAGGGTGGTCTTGCGACTCCTTTGTGGTCAGATAGCGAATTCAAATCACTGTTAGGAGTGCAAATGAACCTAATAGTCACTGAAAAAGTTAGACAAGAACTAATTCAGAAATATGAGATCCATCCAGATAAGACTTGGTCTGTAGATGAGTGTAAAAAGGTATTAGGAGCATGTGTTCGCAAGAACAATGTTAAAGGCATTATCTGCTGCCACAGAGAATTTGGTTTAGCGCTAGCTACACAACAATCTCAGCGTAACTCAGAGCTAGAGAAACAGAACAAAGAGCTCCGTGCTAGAGTATCCTATTTTACTAAGAAATTGAACCACAACAAAGCTTCAGCAAAAACTGATGTGGAAGAAGTTAGTCAACCGAATGACAATTATCCTGACTTACAAGCTTTCTTTGAAAGAGATGTAATCATCCAATCAGTAATTGATGTGCCTGTAGATTCAGTGAAGGTATGTGGCGCTAAGAGACGATCTCAAGGAATTGAGGGAATTGAAAGTGTTGCTCTCAACTCTTCTGTTGTGCAAATACAAACTGTTGCCAAAACACTAGGGCCTAAAGATATAGAGAGACTGTCTCAGAGCTTACCCTCAGCACGCACACATTTTTCTGAATTTAGAAGAGTATTGACCAGTAAAATGCGCCTTTACGACATGTCGTTAACAGAAGTCACACAGCTGATGTCACAAATTCTAACTGAATCTGAATTCAACAGTTTTGAGTCTGCTGTTACTTCTGAACTACAACATGCCAGTAAAGGCGATTTGAGAGAAGGTGTTTTGAAAATTCTAAAGAATATCATGGGACCCAAAATAGATTGGTCTAGAATTACTACCTGTGTGCAAAAGAAAGAAGAAACTGTGAGTGAATATACTGAGAGATTTTGTCAGTCAGCTGTAATTTACAGTGGAATTGTTGATGACCCTGAAAGTGTGCTAGATGACAAGGGACCCCTAGTTCGTATCTGGTCAGATGGCCTTGTAGCCGAATACAGAAAAGCTTTACCATTCTTAGATCTAACTTGGTCTAACAGAACTCTCAGAAGTAACCTAGACAGGTTAGCTACATGGGAAAGAGATGCTGATGTCAAGGCAAAAGTGAGAGTAGCAGCAGCTACGTTTAACACAACAAAACAAGACAAGACAAGAGATGGTCTAAAAGAGAAGGCAAATGCAACTACTGTGAAAAATTAGGACATTGGGAGAAAGAGTGTAGGAAGAAGTTGCAAGATAGTAAAAGAAATGCTATGCATAATTCTGCTCCTCCTCAGCCTGCCTACAACCCTGAAGTAGTTCCGCCAGTGACCACTGAAACTTTAGGACAGCTCGTACAGGCTCTTCTAAGAGCACAACAAGACCAGGAAAAAAACTAATTGTTGGGGCTGTGAGTAGCTACCTTTCCCCTGTAATCCATCACAATGACAAAAGAATTTTTGTGAAAGGTAGCGTAAAAGAGAAAGAGATTGATTTTTTGCTTGATACAGGTGCAGAGTGTACAGTAATTCCTACAAAATTGGCACAAGTTTTAAACATCCCATACAAGAAAACCAAACTTTGTTTAACTGGCGTAATAGGTGAAGATTCTGTTTTGTATGAAACCCCGCCCATAGAGGTACAATTTGGCCCAAAAACTCTGACTACAAAATTGCTATGTGCTCCATTAAATACAGGTGCAATTTTAGGCATGGATCTTCTGAGACAAGTACATCTAACGTTAGACGTGTCCTCAGAATCCGCTAGCATAAAAATTTCCTCAGCACAAGTTTCTACCAATAATGCAATCCCTACTGAGTATGCTTTCTTACAGAATCATCTAATTTGGGCTAAAGACAAGGATGATTGTGGTTTGTTAACAGGTGTAGAACCAGTTAAATTGACGGAAATCCACCTCCGTCACCAAACAATATCCGATTAATAAGGAAGCTATACAGGAATCAAACCTATTGTAGAAAAGTTGCTGAAGCAAGGAGTGCTAGTTAAAACCAACAGTCCATGTAATTCACCCATATGGCCCATCAAGAAATCAAATGGGACATGGAGACTTACAATAGACTACAGAGTAGCCAATAAACATATTGATAAAATCACCCCTAGTGGCAGATCCATCTACAATTTGTAATGGCTTACCATTAGATTGTAAGATTTTTCAGTAATTGATATGTCTAATGGATTCTTTTCTGTACCGTTGCACTCTGACAGCCAGTCATGGTTAGCTTTCACAGTTGACTATGAACAATACCAGTGGACACATCTGCCACAGGGATTTCAGAATTCGACCATATACCATCAGGCTGTCAGACGTGATTTGTGTGACCCAGAATGTCCAGTCAAACAGTCCACTATGATTCAATGTGTCGATGATATTTTGCTTGCCTCAACAGACCACGAGGTACATCAAATTGAATTGACAGCATTGTTGGACTATTTGCATAAAAAAGGACACAAATGCAGCTTTCACAAAGCTCAAATTGCTAAAAAGCAAGTCACATTTCTGGGTCAAACAATTGGTGCAGGAAATAGATCCATTACACAGGATCGAGCGGCTTCAGTCAAAGCCATACCTCCGCCTACTACCATTAAAACACTCCGCTCATTTTTAGGAACAGCAGGTTACTGTAGACCTTGGATTGAAGACTATGCCTCGATTGCGCAGCCTCTCTATGATTTGTTGAAAGGCCATGGTAAAGATTAAAATACTGTTTGTATGGAAGAAATTCATCTCAAAGCTTTTAATGATTTGAAGAGAGCACTGTGTCAAGCACCAGCATTAGGAATTGCCCAATCAGATAGACCCTTTGTGCTTTATGTCCATGAACACTTAGGCTTTATGACTGCATGTCTAATGCAAGATCATGGGGCAGCTTACGCCCAATTCATTACTATTCTGGTAAACTTGACATAGTCGCTCAAGGTATGGGCCCATGCCTCAGAGCAGTACAGGCAGTTCATCTAGCGCTTCAGGCTTCATCAGGAATGGTGTTAGGTCAGAATGTAAATGTAAAATGCCCTCACGCAGTGTCTGCACTAATGAATCAAGCAAAAGTCACTTGTCACCTCCTCCCGTTGGGGAAATTGGTTAGCAACTCTCACAGCCCCGAACATTGTTATACAGCGTGCACCAGTCACAAACCCATCCTCATGTATGATGTCTGCAATGACTGAAGTTGTGTTAGAGGGTGAAGGTGAAATGACTCATGATTGTGTTACGCTTACATATGCAGCGACAAGTGAAATAGCAGAAACTCCCATAGAGAACGCAGAATTGGAGTTGTTTGTTGATGGTTCAGCTCAAGTTATTGAAGGTAACAGACGAGCAGGATATGCAGTAACTTCCACCACTGAAGTAGTTGCTTCAGGTCGTCTTCCAGATCATTTTTCAGCTCAAGCTGCAGAACTAGTAGCCTTAACAAGAGCATGCACGCTAGCTTCAGGATCAGTTGCAAATATCTACACAGATTCCAGGTATGCTTTTGGGGTAATTCATGATTTTGGTGTTATTTGGCAAACCAGACAATTTCTAACTTCTGCTGGATCCTCCATTAAGCATGCTGGATTAGTGAAAGATTTAATGTTTGCCATGAAACTCCCAAAGAAATTAGCGGTGATCAAAGTGAAAGCACACCTCACAACTAATACTACGGAAGCTAAAGGTAATGCTCTTGCTGATGTAGCGGCTAAACAGGCTTGTTTCTATGCAACTGTACAAGTGTGTTCAGGTAGTACAGCACAGAAGACAATTCTACCTCCGAATCAATCATTGATCTGTATAAAGACGTTCCTCTATATGAAGCATGGACATGGTTAGACAAAGGAGCCACTGTGGATTCATCCGGCTGCTGGACCAAAGGGGGAAAGTATGTTGCTCCCGAATCACTGTTGCCATATTTGGCTCAACAAATACACAATTTGGGTCACAGTGGTCCAGCAACGATGAATCACAGGTTCTCAAATCAATGGTGGAATCCAAAATTCAGAAACATAGCCACTGAAACAGTCAAGAGATGTGTAACATGTCAGAAAAATAATGAGGTACCAGCAGCCACCACACCAGCAGCACATACCCCAGCTCCACCAGGGCCATTTCGTCACCTGCAAGTTGATTACATATCATTGCCCCCTTGTAAAGGAAAAACTGACGTTTTGGTAGTAATAGACAAATTCTCAAGATGGGTAGAAGCTTATCCAACAGGGCGTGCTACAGCTGCACATACTGCTAAATGTCTTGTTACTGATTTCATTCCCAGATGGGGATTACCAGATTGCATTGACTCAGATCAAGGTACCCACTTCACAGGACAGGTAGTCAAGGAAGTGTCTAGAATGTTGAAGATTATGGAACCTTCACTGTCCCTATAGGCCACAAGCATCAGGACAGGTTGAACGATCAAACAGAACAATCAAAACCAGGCTAAGCAAAATGCATCAGGAAGGAGTACCATGGGTTGAAGCACTGCCCGCAGTACTGTGTAGTATGAGAGCGTCACCTAACAGATCAGTAGGACTGAGCCCTCATGAGATTATTACTGGGCGTCCTATGCAGATGCCAGGTGTGATTGATCTTAGAAATGCTGATGTTCACATTGCTTCAGATGCCCTGATCGCTACTGTGAAAACCTCACAAAGGCAGTACAGAGTGCCAGAGAGAGAGTTGAGTCGTGTTGGCAGACTCCACTAGAAGGTGGACACACTATCATCCCAGGTCAATGGGTCATGATAAAGTCGTTCAGAAACAAGCCATTAGAGCCTAAGTGGTACGGACCACATCAAGTGATGTTGATTACAGCAGCTGCAGTATTGTGTCAGGGAAGGAAAACTTGGACTCATGTGTCACACTGTAAAGTTGTTCCTCCACCTACAGGGATAGGTTAGGACACATGGACCAGTGAGGAGCCCAGGGAAGAACCAGAGCAACAGGCTTCGGGGGCCAACCCTGCGGTGAACATCCCCTCATAGGCCTTCCCCATCCACTAGTCCACCCTCACCTCACTGTTCTTTAGGTGTCACAGGAATTAAGAAATAGGGAAAGAAGGAACAACAATAGCAGACGAGATTGAACAGAGGATACAACCCTAATGTTTGTAGTCTTTAGAACAAATACTGCTGTCTTTTGTTTTCTTTCTTCCTCTGTGCAGATACCACTTGATGGCTGTCCTGAGACCCATACGCCGAACTCCTCACCTGCGTATGAAGCCACAACCTCTAAAAGACAACGAGACCCACTGCAGAGCCAACTGTCACGGAAGACAGAACAAAGAAAAAATACACAACGCAGAGTATCACATACGAGAACTTCAGTCATCCAGCAACATGATCAAGACATTCTTGATCTTTCAGCAAAATTACACCTGATGGCTGAAGATAATTCTTCATGGTTCGGAAACCTGTTAGTATCAAGTGTTTCATGCAACAAATGACTCACGCCCATCACGAGAAATGACAGTTCCAACCAGAAAAGACTATTAAGAACTTCACGGAGCTGCATGTTTGTTTCTGTGTCAGCATGCAGTTCGTCCCTACAGACAATCAACACAGAACAAGTGCTATGTGCCTGTAACGATCACATGTTACAAGAATGAACTTTTAAGTGTCTAAATTTGTATTTTGTGAGAGTTATTAGAACTCTCAAAGGGGGAATTGTGGGATTACAAATTTATTTAAATGTTTAATTTAGATTCCAATGTAATAGTGTACAAACTGAAGAAGTTATATACATTGTATTTAGCATTTATGGTGAAGATGATGACATCAGATGAACGATTCAAGAGGTCCCTGCCAGTTCCTGTTCTCTTATTGTAAGTCTAATGAGCCAGACGACGGAGACTCTTGCCTTTTGTTTGTAATTGCTCTTGATGCCCCTGCCCCAATCTTTGGGCAGTTAGGCTGATTAGATTAGGAGTGGTTAAATGGGGCAGGATTCTATACCTGAATACCTCATTTGCATGCTTAAAGGTCGTCACCCAGGTGCTTTGTTTTCACTCCTAAGCACTGCCCCCTAAATGTATTTAAAACTACAATGTATCACTGCTTTTAGTTAGACTTGGATGACTACAGCGACGCGCAGCGAGTTCTCAATAAAGAGTAACTTCTGAATGAAAGATATCCCAACGTCTCCTGGTCTCTGCTTCGTAGAAGATAAAAGTTTACAACACACTTCAAAAGTTTTTTTTTTGTTTTAATTTTGATGATTAGAGCTTACAGCTCATGAAAGTCAAAAATCAGTATCTCAAAATATTAGAATATTTACATTTGAGTTTCAATAAATGACCATCCCTACAGTATAAATTCCGGGTATCTCTTGTTCTTTGAAACCACAATAATGGAGAAGACTGCTGACTTGGCAATGATCCAGAAGACGAACATTGACGCCCTCCACAAAGAGGGTAAGTCACAGAGGGTCATTACTGAAAGGTGTGGCTGTTTACAGAAGCTGTATCAAAGCATATTAAATGCAAAGTTGACTGGAAGGAATAATTTGGGTAGGAAAAGGTGCACAAGCAACAGGGATGACTGCAAGCTTGAGAATACTGTCAAGCAAAGCTGATTCAAACACTTGTGAGAGCTTCACAAGGAGTGAACTGAAGCTGGAGTCAGTGCATCAAGAGTCACCACGCTCAGACGTCTTCAGGAAAAGGGCTACCAAGCCACTTCTGAACCAGAGACAACGTCAGAAGAATCTCACCTGGGCTGTGGAGAAAAAGAACTGGACTATTGCTCAGTGGTCCAAAGTCCTCTTTTCAGATGAAAGTAAATTTTGCATTTCATTTGGAAATCAAGGTCCCAGAGTCTGGAGGAAGAGTGGAGAGGCACAGAATCCATGTTGCTTGAAGTCCAGTGTGAAGTTTCCACAGTATGTGATGATTTGGGCTGCCAAATCAAGCTGGTGTTGGTCCACTGTGTTTTCTGAAGTCCACAGTCAACACAGCCATCTACAAGGAAATTTGAGAGCACTTCATGCTTCCTTCTGCTGACAAGCTTTATGGAGATACTGATTTCATTTTCCAGCAGGACATGGCACCTGCCCACACTGCCAAAGGTACCAAAAGCTGGTTCAATGACCATGGTGTTACTGTGCTTGACTGGCCAGCAAACTCACCAGACCTGAACCCCATAGAGAATCTGAGAGAAGATGAGAGACACCAGATCCAACAACGCAGATGAGCTGAAGGCCACTGTCAAAGAAACCTGGGCTTCCATACCACCTCAGCAGTGCCACAAACTGATCACCTCCATGCCACGCTGAATTGAGGCAGTAATTAAAGCAAAAGGAGCCCCTGCCAAGTATTGAGTAAATGAACATACTTTCCAGAAGGCCAACAATTCACTAAAAATGTTTTTTTTTATTGGTCTTATGAAGTATTCTAATTTGTTGAGAGTGAATTGGTGGGTTTTTGTTAAATGTGAGCCTAAATCATCACAATTAAAAGAACCAAAGACTTAAACTACTTCAGTCTGTGTGCATTGAATTTATTTAATACACGAGTTTCACAATTTTAGTTAAATTACTGAAATAAATGAACTTTTCCACAACATTCTAATTTATTGAGATGCACCTGTAAGTGAGGTGATATTAACTAGTGATCTATCATAAGCATGCATAAAACAGTATACAATATGCAGGAACATATACAAGAACAGTAATAATATACACAATGACCTGAAGGATATGTGTGTTCATTCAAAGAAAGGTTTTTCTATGAATTAATTAGAGAAGAGTCCATTTTTATGGCATTAATGTCTTTGCTAAGTTTCAAAGATGGTGAGAGGGAGAACTCTCAACATGCCATTAGGTCATAAAGTTTATCTGGTCTGGCTGATGTGTCCTGGCTGTCATGGTAACCGGGGGCCTGGAGTCATTCACAGACATACTGGCACCCAGTATGTGTATTGGGTGAGGGCCTGTGATTATTTGTTAATCTAATGACTAACTGATTTGTTAAATCTAATGAAAAATTGTCCATTTGATTGGTCCAAATGCTACATGTTCGTGATTTTTATTTATTTATTTTATTCAAGTTAAACTATAGCTTCTGACCTTTAAATCAAAACATACTCATGAGTTTATGACATCAATTACTGCTTTATTTAATCAGAGAAACAGTATAAATGTTATTTGTGTGTTTTACTTTCATTTTATTAGAAGTAGGCCAACAGCACCCCCTACAGATTAAAACTCCCTACCAGTTAACCGAAAATTCTCCGTCATTGACGGAATTTTTTTAGCAGTGACGGAAAAATCTGAAGGCCGTCCGTCACTTTGGCAGATTACACACACTGAGGGTGATCTATTGTAATTTATAACTGTAATTCCCAGCCCTGTCCAGTTGGTGGCGAGTGCGCTCCAGTGAGGCAGCAGAGCGCGCGATAGTCTCCAGAACAAAAATAAAGGTCTTTTGCTTTGTCAAATGTCTTTGATTCCGCACAGGCGAATATAGTAAAGAGAATCACTTGATCTGAGGTGTCTACAGCGATCTATCACGCCACGGTATTTATTGCTTGAATTTCCTAATAAAATGGACAAAATGATATTGGTTCATACAAATAAAAATCTATTAAAACAGAGAAATCGGTTTTATTTTTATTTTTTTTATCCAGCACTAGCATATTTTGTTGTTTTAAGTGTCCTCCGCTGTCACTGACGCAGTCTCTGTTCATCTGTTCTCTTCTTAAATAAATAAATGCATAAATAAATGCATAAGCCAATATGCTCGTTCTTTAGGTTCATTATTAAAAATGAAAACGTGAACAAAAATAAAAGCAATTAACCTCTTCAGCTCTGGTGAATAATATGGGTATATAGTATAATAATATGGGTTATTATAATTAAAATACGAAAATTAAAATGACTGGTAATAATAGATTATGACGGAATTTTTACGACCTTGTCCGTCAAAATGACGGATAATATTAAAGTCTAACGCAACCTCTGCTCCCTACCGAACAGGGGAGGCTGTCACTGCTGCCGCTGCACGTGCTAATACTGTTTACTCTATCACACACCTAAAGGGTCATTCTGTACTGCATTCTCAGATTAAATGCAGCAATCCAAAACAGTGAATCTAATCATCATTCAGGCAAAACTTTGCTTCAAGAATGAGCCACACTGCTGACCTGATCTAATCACTCGCATACCCTGAGCACATGTGAGTTAATGTATTCCTCTTATCAGCAAGATATATCGGCATAATTTTTCATATTGGGCCGGTGCCGATATTTACATTTAACGCCATTATCGTCCGTTTCCGATATCGGTCTGATAATATCTTGCATCCCTAATAAATATATACAGGTGCATCTCAATAAATTAGAATGTCATGGAAAAGTTCATTTATTTCAGTAATTCAACTCAAATTGTAAAACTCGTGTATTAAATAAATTCAATGCACACAGACTGAAGTAGTTTAAGTCTTTGGTTCTTTTAATTGATTTTGGCTCACATTTAACAAAATTAGAATATTTCATAAGACCAATAAGAAAAAAACATTTTTAGTGAATTGTTGGCCTTCTGGAAAGTATATTAATTTACTGTATATGTACTCAATACTTGGTAGGGGCTCCTTTTGCTTTAATTACTGCCTCAATTCGGTGTGGCATGGAGGTGATCAGTTTGTGGCACTGCTGAGGTGGTATGGAAGCCCAGGTTTCTTTGACAGTGGCCTTCAGCTCATCTGCATTTTTTGGTCTCTTGTTTCTCATTTTTCTCTTGACAATACCCCATAGATTCTCTATGGGGTTCAGGTCTGGTGAGTTTGCTGGCCAGTCAAGCAGACCAACACCATGGTCATTTAACCAACTTTTAGTGCTTTTGGCAGTGTGGGCAGGTGCCAAATCCTGCTGGAAAATGAAATCATCATCTTTAAAAAGCTGGTCAGCAGAAGGAAGCATGAAGTGCTCCAAAATTTATTGGTAAACGGGTGCAGTGACTTTGGTTTTCAAAAAAACACAATGGACCAACACCAGCAGATGACATTGCACCCCAAATCATCACAGACTGTGGAAATTTAACACTGGACTTCAAGCAACTTGGGCTATGAGCTTCTCCACCCTTCCTCCAGACTCTAGGATCTTGGTTTCCAAATGAAATATAAAACTTGCTCTCATCTGAAAAGAGGACTTCGGATCACTGGGCAACAGTCCAGTTCTTCTTCTCCTTAGCCCAGGTAAGACGCCTCTGACGTTGTCTGTTGTTCAGGAGTGGCTTGGTAGCCACACTTCAAGCTTTCTGTAGATATAACTCCCATGTCTGTGTTCTATTTGCTGAGTTACAGTTCATTTTAGTGACGCATTTCTAAAAGCAGTTCACGGAGACGGAGAAGACAGAGAGCGCACCTTGTTTGTTTTCTTTATTTTCCAAAACCACAACATTTTGTTTTTATTGTGAGTGTACCCGAAAAAAAAATAGACACTGCAAAGTTTCAATTGATGTATAACACTTATCTGTATGACCAAAATTGACGGAGTATTTTTAGTGTCTTTCACACTGATAAGAAAAAAAATGAGCTTGTCTCACCGGCGAGACAGCCGACCCCAGAGAGTTAACAAGAGGAATGCGACAACTGTAGCCAAATTCCTTGACACGTCTGTGTGTGGTGGCTCTTGATGACTTGACCCCAGCCTCAGTCCATTCCTTGTGAAGTTTACCCAAATTCTTGAATCGATTTTGCTTGACAATCATCATAAGGCTGCTCTCTCGGCTGGTTGTGCATCTTTTTCTTCCACACTTTTTCCTTCCACTCAACTTTCTGTTAACCATTTTGAAGGCTCAGGAAACCTTTGCAGGTGTTGTGAGTTGATTAGCTGATTGGCATGTCACCATATTCTAATTTGTTGAGATAGTGAATTGGCGGGTTTTTGTTAAATGTGAGCCAAAATCATCACAATTAAAAGAACCAAAGACTTAAACTACTTCAGTCTGTATGTACTGAATTTATTTAATACACGCGTTTCACAATTTGAGTTGAATTACTGAAATAAATGAACTTTTCCATGACATTCTAATTTATTGAGATACACCTGTATATATATATATATATTAGGGGTGTCAAAGTTAACACGTTAACGCATGCGATTAATCTAAAAATTTTAACGCGTTAATATTTTTTTTATGCAAATTAATCATTTGATAAGGTTTGACCCCAACTTCTTCCCGTCATCTTAGCACGGAAGGTTATCTATCATTGTGTGATGAGGGTACAGCGAACCAGTGTTGCCAGGGTCGCGGCACAAGTGGGCTATTTTGTATATTTCATTTGTTCTATATAGTATTGATATTTTGCCATCATTTTCCTGTTTATTTTTACTAGTTTTAGTCTAGTAAATTTATGCATATTTTTAAGAGTATTATTATTATTTCCTTTTTTTTTTTTTAAATCATTACATTTATAAATCAGTAGACAATTACTGTATTATTGATTGATGT
Organism: Onychostoma macrolepis; assembly: GCF_012432095.1. Taxonomy (NCBI): domain Eukaryota; kingdom Metazoa; phylum Chordata; class Actinopteri; order Cypriniformes; family Cyprinidae; genus Onychostoma; species Onychostoma macrolepis. Next base: position 13,558,538 of record NC_081161.1, read on the forward strand.
TTTATCTTATTCTTCAGTTACCTGGAGGAGCTGGCAGAAACTGGACAAATCAAAGGAGCTAACACTGAAGAGGCATCTGATGCTGCTGAGTCCAAAATGGTGCAAAAATGGAGATGTATGAAAAATGGTGTATGTTTGGTTACACCTGATAAAAGCACATAATAGCCAGATTTGGACGGTAATTGGTTCTCATGGGGACGTAAGCGATTTTCAACATTTACAGGGGTTAGTCTGTGATTTTATTGCCATCTGAATCCAGAATGTCAGTGTTTTTCTCCCACCGTAAGAATCCCCAGCCGAATTAACAAGGTCATGCGGTAATTTAATTTGCTATTCAAATCCACATCTCTGAGAAGAAATCGATTCAAAATTAACTGTTTAAATCCTTTTTGACCACCGTTTAACACCAAATACTAACTGTTGTACTTTGCATGCATATTAATTACTGAAGAAAAAAAAAAATGAAATGCTAGAAAGTATTTACAAGAACAATATTTATTAACTGCTCCACCTCAGATTGGGTGCTGTTAAGAACAAAAAGACCAGAAAGCATGAAAACATTTGAAATGGGTCATTATTATGGCAGTAACAGGTATACAATACAACTTTAAAATATGTATAGGTTTACAATTACATTCATAAAAATGTAAACCAAGCAGCTTTGTTTACCTCATGTAAATAAGATGTTGCATTAACTTATTTCTGCTAATCTCCACATTTTTAATGACATCCATCATTTTAAGAGATAAAATTTAAGAAAACCATTTCAACTATAGAGGGTCTATTTTCCTATTTTTAAACCAGAGATTTAAATAAATAACGAATAGTATATTATTACCGTCACGGTGCACACAGCAGGGAGGAATGAGGAACACGTAGACGAGGATAAACTGAAAAATTAACAGTGTTTAATGTTGACATCAGGGCAAGACAAGTCAAGGCTGACACACAGACAGGAACACCGGGAATAACGAGTAGACCAGACGACAACTAACTAAACAGGCAGGAACTAAATACACATCAGAAATACTGATAATGACTAAAACACAGCTGGACAAGACTTAACTAATAATCACACTGAACAAGGACAGGAACATCACCAAATAAGGACACAAGACGTGGGAACACATGACACACAGGACAGAGGACTGACAATTACATTTGGTAACACTTTGTTTTAAGGATCAGAAATTAGACAGTAATTAATGAATAATAACTGCATTTGTAAGTGACTAGTTATGAACTTGTATGCCATTACAAGCTATTTATAAGGCCTTTATTGGTTGCTGTCTTATTTTTGTCTTATAGACCCTTTATACTTGTTTCTGTCCTAACAGTGTACTAATTAGCTAAAAATAAAACAAACTAATAGCTTGTATTGTTCGACACTTTATAAGTTCTCAGTACACTGTGTGAATGTGTAGCTTATAAGTATGAAATAAATATAGAATAGGCATTTCATCAGATATTTAAATTCACTGAGATGTTACACAAAAGCACAGTCTTTCTAGAAGTTGTTCTATACTAACAAATTTATAAACTAAATATTCCCCATTCCCTGAATTTATTAATAGCTAACAAGCACATTTCTCACTAATAATTGCAGTATTACTTCAGATTATGTTCCCTAAGTAAGCATTTGCTGTTTTCCAATAAGAAAAGAGACATGAAATATTGCAGTGAAGAATTATGTCTTTATTGTTTTAGGGTTCAACAAGAGAACAAACTACAGATGAGACACATCTTCAATAATTACAGTCAATTTTCAAACAGTTAATTGACAAATTTACTTTTAACACAAATGATGATGGTCAAAGAATAAACCAAACATCTGCATTTTTTCACACAGGATGTTTCCTTCTAATGTCACGCAAAATCATACCCAGGGGCCATTTTATGTTTGTCACCACGCCAGTAGGTCCACTCGATTACTATTAAGTGGTCTTTGAGCCTGCTTTCTGTCCGGTTCCCCCTAAATCTCCACACTGTTGACTTGCAGACTCCCCGGAATCTCTCAATGTTTTGTGTGTGAGCACCTGTCTGAGGATCAACAAATACCTCTTTATGGTTCACAGTTATAGGCTCTCCACCCATCGGACACAACAGTGCTTCCTTGCCTAACATGCTTCTGGAGAATTGGCATGAGGTGTTGAGTTGAACGCTGATTGACAACTCTCAGAATGGGTCTTCTGCACTCCTCTTTGACCCCAAGCATTCCAAACACCCACGATGCCCTGTTGCTCTGTCTTCCTCGGTTGTACTAAAAATGACAGAATTTAAGAATTTATTTTATCATTCATCTTTACTATAAAGCATGACCAGATGTAATTGAAAATATATTACCTTTCTTTTGTGGCCAAATTTGCTCTCATCAATGAAAACTATTTGTCTTTTTCCAATTTTCAGGTCACCTCTTCATTCTTTTAATTGCAGATTTGCAGACGATAAGCAAGTTTAGTAAGTGTGGAAGAGCTTCCAGTGATGCCTTCCTGTAACAGGTCCACTTGCCTCAACCTGAGTCCTTGTGAAAATCTACAGTTTAAAAGCAAAGAATAGGATACACAGAAAAATACATCAGGATCATAACACATATCTTAACACTCAGGTCACTATCGATGTTATGTTATTAACATTGCTAACAAGTATAAGTTCTAATATTATCTGTTTGAATAATATGCTACAAAATATAGTTTCCTCTCAACAAAAATACAATAATTCTTACATAATAACAAATAGTTATTGCTGGTGGGGGGAGTGAATGTACAGTGCTCTCTTCCACCTTCAATACCACGACTGAGGTGCCCTTGAGCAAGGCACCGAACCCCAACTGCTCCCGGGCGCCAAAGCATTGGCTGCCCACAGCTCCGAGTGTGTGTTCACTGCTGTGTGTGTGCACTTGGATGGGTTAAATGCAGAGCACAAATTCTGAGTATGGGTCACCATACTTGGCCACACGTCACTTCACTTTCACTTTCTCTTTCACTTATTATAACATTATAAAAACAACCCTCATTATGTAACAAACACAGGATGATATATTCTTACCTGTAAATAAAATGCATCCATGTCTGGAGGCTGAGATGAGACTTGGAAAATATTGAGCCACTTCGGATGCTCTTGCTGTATGATTTACTGTGGCATTTATCTCGACACACCCTAGCAGAGGATAAAATAATTAAAATAAGCATACCAACTTCACAACACCAAAAATATTTAAAAATGTAATACTTTCATAGCAAATGCATAGTTTAAAGACAGATGATATTAATAAAAACACTCTTGTTTTTAATAATAATTATTTTATAATTATATAAATATTTTTATGTAATTAAAAATATAATTATTTGTAATAATAAAATACTACTAATTATTATTTTAAATGTCAATATTATTATTTTAGATGTATTTTAATTGTGTTTTGTTCAGGTCAGATGGAATAAACTTTAGTACTTACAGAAAAGAAAAAAAAAAGTTAGATACAAAGATTACAATTATTTTATCAATACAGCATTATTACTTTTCCAGTAGTCAGTGTTTAATAGGGAAATAAATGTTATAAAATATTTTAGATAAAAACATCTCAAATGAAATTTGTCACAATAGAAATGTGTGTATTTACTTTTTTAAAGTTGTAATTATTCTAACATCTGCATAACTAATAATGCAGCAAATAGGGGTTACATTCTCAACTTTAAACTGAGCAAATCAATTACTACTAAATAAAACATATATTTCATTTTAAAATAAATAATATAAAAATAAAAACTACATATTATATTACATACATAGATTAATATACTGAATATCATTTGAGATGTCATTGCTCCAATTCACATGGCATTACAATTACATTTTAAACAATAATGGCGATGGTACGAAAGTAGGGCACTGTTGACATTATAAATTGAGACAGAGGAGAGGCTCTCCTCCACTGAATAAGATGAGAAACACAGTTGAGTAATAATGAGCATGGGATAATATAGCTTTTCTTACCATGCAGCTTCCTTTTTGTTGTAGAAGCCCCTGAATTTCATGATGTGGTGGCATGATGGGCAGTACATGAATTTCCGCAATAACCCTTTTTGTATCAACCAATGAACAAATTTTTTGTTTGTATTCGCTGATGGTCTGAAAAATATTCTCCGCAGAAAATCATAATTTGAAGCCATGACGCTTCACTGCGCAACTATTTCAGACGAAGAAACAGTTTGACACAACATCTGTAGTACGTATTGGTAGTGCATTTAAATTTGGCGGGTAATCTAGACCCGCACAGTGCACACACTTCCTGTCCAATCAGACGCAGGAATCAATCGGTCGAGCAGGATTTCATCAAGAGCTGAAAGAGCATCAAGATCTTGAAAAGAAACTATTTGCATAGCCGTCGATCGAAATGGTGTCTTTCATGATAAAATTTGGCTTTGGTGTTGTTTGTTTTAAAGTTATTTTACATCCATGTTAGTGTTTCAGTTATATTGCTAGTCTACATATCCTTAACTAATAGCTTGCTAGCATCAGATGTTTGCATCTTTTATTCATTTATCATCTTATCTAATCTAATTTATTTATTTATGTAAAAACCATTCAATGGTCCTGGCGTTTTAATAACCAAGTTGTTTTGTATTTGATAACATACTGTACAGTCATCACAAAATACGAAGGATGATCAGCTGAAAGGACTGTTAACAGTTTTATAAGTGTTACAACCCACTGGTTTAAAATGAGATGAGACAAAAATTATTGCTTAAGTGGTATATTTACAAATACAGTTAAGATAGACAGTGTTAAAAAAAAAAAAAAAACGATATTCTATATTTTTATATTTCTATATTTTTTGTTCTTTTGTTAATAAATAGTTCTTTGTTATCTAATAGAATAAACAAATCACATTTTTGTTTTTATTGCATTTTACAAAATATCCAAATTTCTGGGGTTATGAGGTAATTGTCACGGTTCTGGGTAGTGCACACACAATAAACACGAAGACGAAGGTTCAAAGGGAATAAGAGATTTAATATAACTAGAGATGAGAAGGTAACATCAACAATAACCGACAAACAAGAACTCAAAGGACGGCAACTAATATAGGGCAGATAACGAGGGGCAGACAGGTGAACACAATGAAGGTGATTAACTAATAATAGACAATGGCAGAAACTAGGTCATACAGAGCACATGGGGAGCAAAACACACACAAGACAGTCCAGGGGCGTGACATTACTCCCCCCTCCCGGAAGGTGCGTCCTCGCACCGTGGAACAACAGAGGGGGGGTAGGGGCGGGGGAATAATGGCGGGGGCTCAGGAGGAGGACGGACAACCGGGAGGGGGCCGGCAGACAGAGACCAGGGAGGCGGCGAAGGAGGGAGGAGCCAGGGAGGAGACAGGAGGGACCCGGGCAGGAGGAGCCCGGCAGGACCCAGGCCACAGCCATGATGACGGCCCAGGGTGGAGCCGACGGAGGGAGGAGCCATGGAGGAGGAATGGCCGCCGACTCCAAGGGGCCGACCGACGGCGGCAGAGCACATGGGGAGCAAAACACACACAAGACAGTCCAGGGGCGTGACAGTAATAGGGTTAACAAAAATAAATTTCTGTAACCTTTTATACAGCTAAAGCGCAAGTTGAAGCTACAACACAAGCAGCAGGAGTCCGTTCCGGAGAGCTCCAAAGATGCAACACCTGATGATCTGGAGGAAAATGTAACTTCTTTACCAAGCTGCAGCAGCCAGGGTTCTGATGCTAGTATGTTGAAAATAGCAATTAACTACTTGTATTTGTGTCCAGTATTAATTGTTAACTTATATTCTTTTGGGGTATGTGGTTTCCAGGCATTTTTCCCATGAAAATGAAGATAGAGTTTCTGGAGGAGAAAATAAAATGGCAAGAAAAAATGATCGGAGAGCTAGAAAATGAACGTGATTTTCTTCGAGAACAGGTTCTTGGGAAAGCCAAAGGACAAGATGTTGGTTAGCTGAATGATCAAAAAAGCACCACCACCCTTTTTCCCTAAGTTCAGTTAAAATGACTAATATGCATTCATACATGGTTACCAAGTTTTAATTCTAATTGCTAAAGTTCTATCATTAAATAATACTTGATTATCATAATATATTTATAATGCTTGACTGACTGATGTTAAGAGTGTACTTTTTTCCAAACATTTATATTATATTTTTTGTTTACTCACCAGACTATCTATCTATGGTGAAGCGCACCGTAAAATAATTGTATGTATCAATTCATACAGGGCTAGTAAGTATAGCTGTATAACCAGATACAGTATCGGATCAGTACTCGGTATCGGCCGATACCCTGAGCCTAGGTATCGGAATCGGTATCGGGAAGGGTAAAAGGGTATCGGAACATCTCTAGTTTTTGATGTTGTGCTCGACGTGCAGCCTCTGTACCCTTTCATATAGGCTGATTAGTTAAGATGTTTTTATTCTCTGTCTGGGAAGCGGGGCAGACAAACATTTATTGCTGCGGTACCTTCAATGGGCTGATGGCCGTGTTGGAATGCTGAATAATGTACCTTTTATCTATCATGTTTGGGGATTGAGAGCTGAGATTGGGAAACTGTGCCGCAGTTGTACTTTTGATAAAGTATGTTTTGCTTGTTTGTTTTTATATTGCAGGCTGTCTTGATGTATATTAACGTGCATGTTTTCTTTGTTAAAGGGGCAGACCAGCCACTGTTTCTTGCATATTTAAGCTTTATATTGTGGTTTGTTTTTCTTTTATTTGATATAGATGATTAAAGTGATTTTTATTACATATTGTGCTTGTTATTTGCTTTTTGTTTTTGTGGTACTGCTCTCCTCTTTTATGCTGTGGGTTTTCTTTTGTTTTTCTTATGTTTATTACAGGTGGTAGGAGGTCCATAAGAGCAGGCCCGACCCTCTTGCAGTCTTGAGGAGAGCTATTTCCTACTTTTGTGAATTTTATTATTGATACGTTTTAACATTTGATGGTCTGTGTTGGACAATAAAATTGTGATTTTTCTACAAACTACGTTGTTGCCTAGAATCAAGTATTGTGATTTGTGGAGGGCTCCTCCTGCCTTAAATACGGAGGTGGCGTAGTTAGCTTATTTCCTACACACACTCTTAGGGCAGCTGTGGCACAAACCTAGCATTGGGTGGTGGCCTAATAAATTTGCACTCACTCATTGTCGCATTTCTGAAAACACCCTTTTTACACAAGGGAGTAAAACATTAGAAAAGGATTTTGTAAATTAAATATAAATTAATGAAAATTAGCTGAGGACAACAATGACTCTAAAAAGACTATCCACACTTTCTTTATTGGCCATAGAGTCTAAAGTGATTAACAGATTGGATTATTATACCTGTAACAATTGTTTCAATTTGCTGCATACAGTTCTGGGCCCATATTCACAAAACATTTTATCTTACCACTAAGAGTTAAACATAGAGTTAAAACATATTCACAAAGCTGCTGAGACAAACTTTTACCAAGGAATAGAGTGAGGGTGGGGTTGACCTCATTGCTATGGATCATGTCAGCATGCTTACTATGCACACAGTGATTGGCTGATAGGAGAGGGGAGGGGTCTCTGTCAGAGATTTATTCATAGAAGTATTGTAGAGCACGATATTATGTTGCCATATCCAAATAAAGGTTTAAAAAAAGAATGTTAATTGCCACATTCAAATAAAGATTTGCAGGCTAAGTGCCACTAATTAAACAAATATATGTTCCCTCTCGAGCTTTCACGAGACATCACGGAGAATTTCTCCGTTATGGGAACTCCTTCCCTTCAACCTTCCTGAAGTCCTATTGGCTCACGCCAGTCAAATGACTGGCCAATTGTCGCGAAGCATGCAACCGTATGCAAATACTGACGAGCTCGAGAGGCAGTATAAAATGCGGTGCCCGCGACAATTACGTCAGAATCTTCTACTTCACCTGTTGAATTCATCATGGCTACAGTTTGCAAGATCTGCGCGGGACCAATAGAACTGCCAGATCAACACGATCACTGCGTCGCCTGCCTGGGCCTGGCCCACACCGAGGTGGCGCTGGACGAGTCCGACTGCGGACATTGCGCGGACCTGCCGGCCCGCCGCGACATGATTCGCGGCCTATTCGGGGTGAGACCCACTGCCGCCAGCGTGCCGCTGGTGGGCCCCGCCTCTCCTGGTGGCGGGAGCGTCGTCTTGCTGCTCCGCCAAACCCAACGGTCGCCCCGTTCCCCAGTTTCCTTCCCCGAGGACTGCTTCCGCCCTCCTTCCAACATTGGGGAGTTTGTGTCCTTTGGCCAGGAAGAGGGGGATGACTCGATGTCCATTTCGGCCTCGGAGAGGGAGGATTGGGCAGGATCGGAGCCCGATCAGACAGACAGCTCAGGGTCCCCAGACCTCCAAGAGGAACTCATGAGGTTTCTGTCAAAGGCTGTCCAGGAGTTGGAGCTTACCTGGAGTCCTCCAGAGGAGCCTGCCAGGAGTAAGCTCGACTCCTGGTATTTCAGGTCCACACCGGAAGGCTGACTCGAGGGCGTCGGTTCCCTTCTTTCCAGACATACACGAGCAGCTGGTGAAAACGTGGTCTGCGCCCCAATCGGCGCGCATCCACTCTGCCACACAGGCCATTTTTTCCCACGTGGATGGGGCGGAGGCCCACGGGTACGTGCGCTCTCCCCCTGTCGAAGAGACCGTCGCTGCGCACCTTTGTCCTGCAGCAGCCAAGACCCTGGGCTCGGACATAAGCCTTCCCTCGAAGCCATGCAGGACCACTGCCCACCTCGCTAATAAAGCGTATGCCTCTGATGGCGAGGCGGCTTCCGCGCTGCACGCCATGGCGGTGCTGCAGGTTTTTCAGGCGAAGCTCCTGCAGGCGGCGAAGGGCGTAGTTCTCACTGCGGAGGCTGTTAACCTTTTCAGTGGTGAGTTTAAAATATTCCAGCGGTCCCCCCAGAGTGAGTTTTTTTTAGGCGACCGTTATTTTAGAACGTTTCCCCGTTAATGTTTCCATGGTGACGCGTCATGATTGTCACGTGACACAACGCGGCCACAATAACACTGTATGACAGATGGATCGCTTTTATTTTGTTTTTCCTTTTTTATTCAAAATATTCATAAACTTGCTTACCATATAATCTGATATTCCGATTCACAAATATGTGCAAATGAGTGTGTTTTATCGTTTAAAAACAGTTCTAAATGATCTTGATCGTGATCTGTAATGTGATATGGGCGCCACCATGTTTGTTCGCGCTGCAGTTCAGAGAGTCCTGTCAGTCAGATTTACATCATGTAAATTCATCAATTTCTCGCGAAATACATGCAAGTAAGTGGCGGGTGAGATGGAAGGAGAATAGAGTGAACTTTATAGCTACTTACACTATGTGTATTTGATATTAATAAAACACGTCTGAAAATTATATTTGAATGGATTGTTATTGCTGCTTCCATAAACATCTGAGTGTATTTTACGAACTCTAAATGTATTGTTTTACTAGTACTTATGTGTATTTAAATGTCTAAAGCATAAAATAAGCATTATGTGGTTAAAAACACTGCATAGATGCGATTATATGACAAGTGCAGCTGCATCTCAGCGTCAGCCAACGCGCGAAAACACAGTTTGAATTTGGCAGTTATGCCACGTCACCGAACGTTCTAAATCACATATGGGACCATACTCCCAGTGGCACGGAAATGAAAATCCCATATGTGGGACCGTACCGCTCAAAAGGTTAAGGATCTGTGCGCGGCGACGAAGCGAGCGGCCCAGGCCGTGGGTAAGGCCATGGGTTTTATGGTCGTCCTTCAGAGGCACCTATGGCTAACCCTGGCTGATCTTAAGGATGCTGACCGTAAGGTGCTGCTGAACGCTCCTGTGACTCCCTCCGGCCTCTTTGGTGACGCCGTGGAGTCCATTATTGAGCGCTTCGCGGAGGCTCAAAAGCGCGCCAAAGCCATGAGTCACGTCATGCCGAGGCGCGCTTTCCAGCAGCAGACGGCGCGATCCAGGTCCTCGTCGGCACCTGGCTTTTCCCAACGAAGGGATAACCCCAGGCCAGCGACCGCGGCGGTGACTGCTACTGCTCCTCGCCAGGAGCCGGACGTCCGGAGGAAGGGCCAGGGCCAACGGAGGAGCCCGCGGCGTGACTCTCGCCCGCCGCCGGCTGCTAAGCCGTCGTCCTGATGGTCTGAAGAGAGGAGGGGAGTGCGTGAGCGGCCCAGCTCCCAAGCGCCAAAAGTTCATGTGTTCGAATGTTTGTGTGTTGGATGTTCATTCAATAAAAATGCATACATTCTCACAAAAAGGGCTCTTTCCTCCTCACTCAGTCAATGCGGCACCGCTTGCCCCGCCTCAGAGCAGTGCAAAGCTGCCGCCCACACAGGTTATAGTCGCTCATCTCTTGCCGGCGCATCCATCGACCAAGCTGCTAAAGCCGTTATCCCAGTTCCTGAACGCGTGGGAAATTATTCCGGGGATCTCGCGCTGGCTACTCGGTGTGATAAAGCGTGGGTATACCCTTCAATTCAGACGCAGACCACCCCGTTTCAACGGCGTGGTGCGGTCTCTAACATTGCCTCGAAATGCCCTGGTTCTGAGACAAGAGGTATGCAATCTGCTCGAAAAAGGAGCGATAGAGAAAGTCCCTCCGAGTGAGCTGGAGTGCGGGTTTTACAGCCGCTATTTCGTGGTACCCAAATGAGACAGGGGGCTCCGTCCAATTCTAGATCTCAGACCCATCAACAGTGCGCTTTGCAAGCGTCCGTTCAGAATGATAACGCTGAAACAGATCCTGGCGCAAATTCGCCCCGGGGACTGGTTTGCGTCCGTGGATTTAAAGGACGCGTACTTTCACACACTAACGTGTATTACTGTCTGATGACAAATCATGGCTACAGCTGCTGAACTGCCTTACTTTCCAAGATTTGATATCGACACAGACCAAGGATCTCTCGCACTAAAATGGAAAAAATGGCTACTAAGATTTGAAACATTCTTGACAGCCGCTGGTGTAACCAACAAAACCAGAAAAAGAGCAATGTTACTGTATTATGCAGGTCAACAAGTGCAGGACATTTTTGAAACAATCCCAGAAAATGGTGCCAGTGATGATTATGATGATTTTTTTCATCTCAAAAGCATATCTAAATTGCGACCAATGCTCTCAACATCAAATGCAGAAATGTTAATTCGTGCGTTTATGACCTCAAGGTTAGACTATTGTAATGCTTTATTGGGTGGTTGTTCTGCACGCTTGATCAACAAACTACAGTTAGTCCAAAATGCAGCAGCTAGAGTCCTTACTAGAACCAGGAAATATGACCATATTAGCCCGGTTCTGTCAACACTGCACTGGCTCCCTATCAAGCATCGGATAGATTTTAAAATCTTGTTAATTACTTATAAAGCCCTGAATGGTTTAGCTCCTCAGTACTTGAGCGAGCTCTTATCGCATTATAGTCCTCCACGTCCGCTGCGTTCTCAAAACTCCGGCCGTTTGATAATACCTAGAATATCAAAATCGACTGCGGGCGGCAGATCCTATTCTATTTAGCACCCAAACTCTGGAACAGTCTACCTAACACTGTTCGGGAGGCAGACACACTCTGTCAGTTTAAATCTAGATTAAAGACCCATCTCTTTAGCCTGGCTTACACATAACACATTAATACGCTTCTATTATTCAAATCGTTAAAGGATTGTTAGGCTGCATTAATTAGATCAACCGAACCGGGAACACTCCCCATAACACACGATGTACTCGTTACATCGTAAGTTGAATGGCATCTACGCTAATATTTGTCTGTTTCTTTCCTAGTCTGTTTCTCAGTCCGTATCCGATCAGATGGTGGATCAGCACCAAGAGATGATGTCTACAGCCCTGATCGTCAGCGGAGACCAGGACACCCAGATGACCCCCAGAGATATATCCCCAGATATATCAACCAAAAATAACAAAATAACTAAAATATAATAAAATACCTAACTACATAATACTACTATTGTTAGAAATTGCAACAAAATTAAATAGAAATATAAACTTTTGAACTGCGGGTTTCGTCTGGTCAGAGGAGAACTGGCCCCCCGACTGAGCCTGGTTTCTCCCAAGGTTTTTTTTTCTCCATTCTGTCACAGAGGGAGTTTTGGTTCCTTGCCGCTGTCGCCTCTGGCTTGCTCAGTTGGGGACACTTAATTTCTAGCGATTATCGCCGATTTGATTGCACAGATACTATTTAAACTAAACCGAGCTAGACAATGACATCTCTGAATTCAATAATGAAATGCCTTTAACTGAAAATTGAGTGTTTAATCTTATCATTATACATTACTGACACTCTATCCTCCAATTTGATACTGTTAAGTGCTTTGACACAATCTGTATTGTAAAAGCGCTATATAAATAAAGGTGACTTGACTTGACAAATCTGTAGAAGTTCTGACAGAATACTTCAACCCGAGTATCAACGTTGAGTATGAAGTCTATGTCTTCAGGCAAGCTAAACAAAAAACAGGAGAGACCATTGATGTCTTTCATACCAGGTTAAGACAGCTTGCAACAACCTGTGAATTCTCAAATCCAGAAAGAGAAATAAAATCTCAAATAATACTTACCTGCTCCTCGTCACAACTACGGAGGAGAGCACTAAGGGACAGCAGTTTGACATTGAAACAACTGTTGGATCTAGCAAGAGCATTCGGAACGTCAGAAACACAGGCAGCTGGCATTGAAAATAACACACAAGTCAGTAGCACTGAATGTGTTGCAGCAATACCAAAGCCAAACTTTAAAAACAAGACGTTAAATAAAAGCCAACAACAGAAAACTGTACAAAAAACCCAACAGTCAACATGCAGAAACTGTGGTGGCACTTTTCCACATCCTGGTGGACAATCAGCATGTCCAGCAAGAGGGCTGTCATGCAAATCTTGTGGCAAACCAAATCATTTTGCACGTTGTTGTTTCAGCAAACTACGCATTGAACAAGACCACAGACTGCATGCAAAACCAAAACAAAGACAAAATCTAACACATAAGGTGAGAACAATACGGATAAACAAAAACAGCCCAGCAAGGGACCTAGAGTCAGCTGCAACCTCAAGCACAGATGATGAGTATGTCTATGTCATGCAGGCACCTTCACACATCAAGCAACCAACAACAACAGTCTGGATATCTCAACAACCTCTGGACATGCTAATTGACACCTTCTTGACAAGAATGCCCATGACAGAGTAAAAATGATGACAAGACTGGAACCAACAAACAAGAAAATATTACCGTATGGAAAGCAACACCCTCTTCCACTGCTGGGAAAACTAACCACTGATGTTTCAGCTCATGGAAGAACCACTGAAGCAACATTCTATGTGGTTCAAGGTAATCATGGCTCTTTACTCAGTCATACAACAGACTCAGAACTTGGACTCATTCACATTGTTTACTCTGCAGACATACTTCAGCCTACCCTTTCTGTCGTTGATCAGCTCATGCTAAACTACCCAAACATTACAAAGGGCATTGGAAAATTGAAAAACATTCAAGTTAAGCTACACATTGATGACACTGTCAAACCTGTCATCCAGCCACATCGTCGTATCCCTTTCCACATCCGAAAGAAGGTGGAGAAAGAACTGCAGCTCCTTGAGGATCAAGGCATCATAGAAAAAGTGGAAGGTCCAACACCATGGGTCTCACCCATCGTAGCAATGCCCAAGCCCAAGAATCCAGAGAAGATGCGTATCTGTGGTTGACATGCGCTTGCCAAACCAAGCCGTACGCAGAGAGAGACACATTTCACCAACGGTAGATGACATCATCCACGATCTCAATGGAGCAGTGATGTTCTCTAAACTGGACCTTAACTCAGGCTATCACCAACTTGAACTAGCACCTGAGTCCAGATACATCACAACATTTTCAACCCATGTTGGACTGAGAAGATGTACAAGGCTCATATTCGGTATCTCATCGGCAGCTGAAGTTTTTCAAAATACCATCCAACAAGTCCTGCAGGGAATCCCTGGAGTTAGAAATTTCAGTGACGACATTCTGGTGTATGGCACCACAGCTGATGCCCACAACAGATCTCTTGAAGCAGTTTTTCAGCGATTGCATGAAAACAACCTGACAATCAACACATTCTCCAATCGTGGCATCGCACCTGACCTCCAAAAAATTGAGCCAATCACCTATATGCCACCTCCACAAACCCAGAGCGAGGTAAGAAGCCTCCTTGGAATGGCCAATTACAGCGCATGATTCATTCCTGACTACTCTTCACTCACACAACCTCTGAGGGAACTCACAAAGAAGGACTCTGAATGGCTATGGAGTAAAAAGCAAGAAGATGCACTGAGAACCCTCAAAGAAAGACTGGTCAAAGCTCCTGTGATGAGCTACTTCTATCCTGAAAGAGAAACCAATGTCATTGTCGATGCCAGTCCTGTTGGCCTTGGCGCCATCTTGGCACAGAGAGAGAAAACAACTAATCACACTTATGTTGTTGCTTATGCTAGCAGGGCCTTGACCCCAGTTGAACAGAGGTACTCTCAGACGGAAAGAGAGGCTCTTGCTATCGTCTGGAGCTGTGAATACTTCCACCTGTATCTTTATCAGTGGTGGCTGCTGGTCTTTCAAAGAGGGGAAGCTCATTTTCGGCCTACATCATAAAAATTGTCCATTTATTTATACGTAAATTCTGCCCTATGTTCCTTTTCAAGAAAATGCTCTGTGACCCTGTCGTACCAACTAGGCGTCTTATCCAGTGATGCTAGTCTAGCCTACTGTATGAATGAATGAATGAACAAACAATCTAAAAAAAAAAGATATTAAACTCGACGGAGGGAATGTGGGAATTAGGTTAAACTGAAACAAGGAATGTGGTGTATAGGGTTGTCACGATACCATAAAAATGTCTTACAATACTATACCAGCTTAATTTATAATTCAATTCTACACAATGAATCAAAATTTAATAAATAAATAGATGTAAGTGAAAACAGACAATATTATTCTCTGAATACTTAATGTGAATGAATGACTGGCTATTGTTATCCATGAAATGATCTAAACAAAACTCATCTTAGCACTGCACAGAAGCTGCATGAAGTGACATTTAGATGTGGCATTTATACATTTAGACTGTATATATAATTGCATAAATAATGTTATGAGATTAATGTTTTAAATTTTAAATTCTGAATATAGAAATATGTTGGAAAATAATGTAATATGCCTACTTTTAGACGAGGAACTTAAAAATGGCCAGCAGGTGGCAGAAGTTCGTGATTGAATCACTGAGTCATTCAAATGATTCTTTCAAAACGGCTGAATCCTTCAGGAGCGAATCAAATGACTGTTTTTATGAATGGCTCAGTGAATCAGTGATTCGCCCAAGACAACGTGGATTTGGATTCGAACACAAACGAAACAAAAACGGCACTCTTGCTCGTGTCGTATTGCCTAAGTGTGTCAGGAGCATTTTTTGCTCGCATATCTTGACATTTCCGAGTTAGCAGCATGTATATTAAAACATAACATTATATAATGATTGATAAGAACCAAGTGCAAAGCCGCTATGGGACTGAGCTCAAATAGCTTCAGCGTCAGCGACTTTTTATAGTACAAAATCGCTGTCAATCAAAAGGAGATGCAGACCCTCCAATCATCACGCAGAAGCCCGGAGTCCAGGCCAGCCCACTCCTCCATTCACCCCAGAGACGCTGAGCGTCCGTGGGCGGGACATAATCGCAGCATTTATCCAATGACCTTCTAGTTTCGAAGCGGTGAAAAAAACTGTTCAAAGCAGCCCCATTGAAGTCAATGGACGCTCGGCTTCAATGGAGAAATACACTGACGCTACAGGAGTGTATGAGAAGGAAATGGAGTCAGTCGACCTGCTATATGTAGCTGATTCTGAACGAACTCATCTTCGAGATGAACGTGTTCTAACGCATTTTTAGTCAATAAAATGTTAACACAATAGTACATATTCGACAATTAATATTTTGACATTATAGGGGAAGCCGAGCTTCCCTTGCAGTCTTAAAGAAATCCCCACTGATCTTTATGGTGCTGAATTCAACATGATCACAGACCACAAACCTTTAGAGCTAATATTTAACAACCCTAAATCAAAACCGCCAGCACGAATTGACAGATGGGCTCTCAGACTCCAGCCTTACAGGTATAAGGTCATCTACAAAGCAGGGAAGACAAATCCGGCCGATTATGTCTCGCCACCCACAGCAACTCCACAAGACCTCCATCACGCATGATGTTGACACAGAAATGCACGTCAACTTTATTGCCACTAACGCGGTCCCTAAAGCCATGACACTGGAGGAAGTAAAGACTGCAGCAGAAAAGGACTGCCTTTTTCAGAACGTCATCAACATCGCCCACACTGGTCAATGGCACAGACTTTATGATCACTTCACCACAGAGCGTGATCTGTCTGATCTGAAATCATTCTACAATGTCAGAGAGGAGCTTACTGTCCTGGATGACAGGAGCATACTTCTGAGAGGACACCGCATCGTTATGCCAAGGGCCCTGCAGCACAAAGCACTTGATCTCGCACATGAAGGCCACCAGGGTTTAGTAAAAACAAAACAGCTGCTGAGAGAAAACGTCTGGTTCCCTGGAATAGACAAGCAGGCAGAACAACTAATATCAGCCTGCATTCCCTGTCAAGCATCAACCACTTACAACAAACATCAACCGCTCCAGATGTCAGAGTTACCTGAAGGTCCATGGCAGAATGTTTCTGTGGACTTTTGCGGTCCGTTTCCCTCCGGTGACTATCTTCTAGTTGTTCTGGATGAATACTCCAGATTCCCCTTTGTGGAGATAACACCTTCAACATCTGCACATACAGTCATTCCATTATTGGACAAAATATTCTCCACAGCCGGCATTCCCAAAATAATGAAGTCTGACAACGGCCCTCCATTCTCCAGTCAAGACCTTGCAAACTTCACAACTCACCTTGGTATTCACCATCGAAAGCCAATGGTGAGGTTGAGAGATTCATGAGAACCCTCAAGAAAACAATATCAACTGCCACTATTGAAGGAAAATCATGGAAACAAGAACTTCACAAATTTCTGAGAAATTATAGAGCAACACTTCATCAAACTACTGGGACATCCCCGGCTGAACTACTTTTTGGCAGACCCATCAACATCAAACTACCAGCTTTACACAGTCCAGTGATTAATGACACACTTCGACAGACAGATAGCTCCAAAACGGAAAAGATGAAACAATATTCTGATAACAGGAAGAAAGCTTCATATTCCGAGCTCAATGTGGGTGATTCTGTGTTCATTCGTGAGAGGAAAAGGGGAAAACTTATGACACCCTTCAACCCGAAACCTTACAAAGTCATAAAAACCAAAGGTACAATGATTACAGTTCAAAGAGGGAAACACACTGCCACCAAAAACATCTCTCATCTAAAACCTCTGTCTTTCCGTCTTTCGGATGAGACGTTAAACCGAGGTCTTGACTCTCTGTGGTCATTAAAAATCCCATGACACTCATCGTAAAGAGTAGGGGTGTAACCCCGGTGTCCTGGCCAAATTCCCTCCACTGGCCCTTGTCTATCATGGCTTCCCAATAATCCCCATCCACTTGATTAGCTCTATCGCTCTCTCTCCTCTCCACCTGTAGCTGGTGTGTGGTGAGCGCACTGGCGCCATTGTCCTGTGGCTGCCGTCGCATCATCCAAGTGGATGCTGCACACTGGTGGTGGTTGAGGAGAGACCCCCCACATGATTATAAAGCGCTTTGGGTGTATTGCAATACACATTAAAGCGCTATATAAATGCCTCATTCATTCATTCATTCATTCTCTGAAACAATGCACATCAATTCCACACGACAACGCCACTGATGATGAGATGGATGATTTTGATGACATAGCCCTTTAAATTCTCCTGAACGTCCTGTGCAAACGGAGAAAAGATATCCTAAGAGAGAGTACAGAAAGAAACCCCCAAGACTGATGGATTACATAGAGAGAGACAAAAGCTAATCATTATGAAGAAACACTGAGTTAAGTCAAGGACTAGTTTGTTACAGCCAGTTGACATGATACCAGATTCTAATTTCTATTTACTATACTAAATTTAGTCTACTTGTTCAGTCATAATTTGAGTTAACATTTAAAGAGAATATAATTTCAGTTACAGTTGTATTTTATCTGTATACACAGAGTGACGTAGTATTAATATTATTATTATTTTCTTTTCTAAAACAAAAGGAGGAATGTAATATTGTATTTCGCCTTTAAGAAAAGTGGTTTCCCAGTGTGCTGTGCTGTTGAGTGCGGGTTAAGCATGTGATGTTCTGGGATAAGAAGCAAGCAGTAAAGAGACGTTTGTACTTCACACAGTTCTTGGTCTGAAGTTATTACACGTGACGCCACACAGTATGCTCCTTGGATCTGTTTGAGTAGTAATATATGGGCGTCGACATGAAAGCGCACGTGTTCACGCACTAGCCTATGTGTGAATCTGGCAATAGATCACGCATCCACTGATTCACACATGAGAAAAAAGAAGAAAAAAAAACCCTTTTAACAAAACATTCAGAGAACTTAGTACGTTCTGATAAAAGGGTAGGCCACGGCTAGATAGACGCATCGCTTATTTTACCGCAGAAAATGTATTTGCGTGGTGCCCCTCCTGGACGTGGTGCCCCTGGGCACTTGCCCAAATGCCCATATGGTTAATCCGCCTATGGGCTAGACGTTAATTAACCTAATTCTTCTCTGCTCTCCAAACACACAAAAACATTAGCTTACAGACATAGTAAAGAAAACGCTGTACTATTCAAACATCAGTTATTTATTTACCCTTGCATTGCGATAAAGCGGGGATCTGTCTCCAGGCTGTGTGCGGCGCTTCAATCTGAATGGAGAAGTTACGAGGTTTCGCTGAGACCTTGATCCAATGGCATTATGAAGTATTACTGACAAGCTCTTTTAAATGCTTATCATTGGTTAACTATTTTTAAAACCCTATGATTTAAAATAATAATAACGAATTATAATAGTCTCAAGTTTGGATAATTTTTCACAGCACCTGACTGGGCTAGGGTATGGCAACTGCCATACTCTGCCATACGGAAACACCGCCCCTGCTTGCCAGGGACAGTTTTCCTTTGATTATATAGAAGGTGACCAATTACCAGTAGAGACCAACAGGCACCATTAAAGTTACCGTTCAAACAAGTACAATTCCCATTATAATCAGTAAAACCATTTAAAGTTCTGTGATGGTTTTCTGTTGTTGTTGGGGTTTTTTTTTTTTTTCAGTAGGGCTAAAATGGCTATTGCAATCTGCCCCGGAACGTAAATATTTTAGAAACACGCTGCATTTATTTGCACACATATGTTTTCTGACGCAACTTTTTTGGTTTTGGAGGTTATTCCAACTTCATATTTTCCTTTGATTATATCCTTGTTTTCATTAGCATGTTGGGCAAGAAGTAACAGCTGTTCTTGCATCCAGTTTGGTTTTCTTTTATGTTTGCATGTCTTACTATCAGCCATGATTATTTTACTCTGTTAATAAAATGGCTGTTTATATGCATATCAGCTAATTATTTACGAGAAGCACACATATAAGAGGCTGACAATTAGTTGAACATATACTTGTTTAATTAGTGACACTGCAGCCTGCATTTTAAAGTCTTTATTTGAATGTGGCAACATTTTTATTTTAAAACCTTTATTTGAATATGGCAACATAATATTGGGCTCTACAGTATTTCTATGAATAAATCTCTGACAGAGACCCCTCCCCTATCAGCAAATCACTGTGTGCATAGTTAGTAAGCATGCTGACATCATCCATAGCAAAGTGGTCAGCCCCGCCCTCTTATGATTTATCTCTATTCCTTAGTAAAATTTTGTCTCAGCTTTGTGAATAGGTTTTAAGAGAAAACTCTTAGCTAAAAACTTTTAGTGCTATTTGGGAGAACTCTTAGTGGTAAGATAAAATGTTTTGTGAATAGGGGCCCAGATTTCCAGATATCAGACCACCACTTCAGGCTCACCGTTGGACCACCATCATATATTAAACTTGCCTGATCATTAATAAAATAATATTGATTATTATACAATACGAAGTAAGTGAAATAAGGAGTACATACAGGTGCATCTCAATAAATTAGAATGTCATGAAAAAGTTAATTTTTCCTTGTAAGTTATTTCAAAAAGTGAAACTTTCATATATTTTAGATTCATTGCATGTAAAGTAAAACATTTCAAAAGTTTTTTTGTTTTAATTTTGATGATTAGAGCTTACAGATCATGAAAGTCCAAAATCAGTATCTCAAAATATTATAATATTTACATTTGAGTTTCAATTAATGACCATCCCTACAGTATAAATTCCGGGTATCTCTTGTTCTTTGAAACCACAATAATGGAGAAGACTGCTGACTTGGCAATGATCCAGAAGACGAACATTCACGCCCTCCACAAAGAGGGTAAGTCACAGAGGGTCATTACTGAAAGGTGTGGCTGTTTACAGAGTGCTGTATCAAAGCATATTAAATGCAAAGTTGACTGGAAGGAAGAATTTGGGTAGGAAAAGGTGCACAAGTAACAAGGATGACTGCAAGCTTGAGAATACTGTCAAGCAAAGCTGATTCAAACACTTGTGAGAGCTTCACAAGGAGTGAACTGAAGCTGGAGTCAGTGCATCAAGAGTCACCACGCTCAGACGTCTTCAGGAAAAGGGCTACCAAGCCACTTCTGAACCAGAAACAACGTCAGAAGCTTCTTACCTGGGCTGTGGAGAAAAAGAACTGACTGTTGCTCAGTGGTCCAAAGTCCTCTTTTCAGATGAAAGTAAATTTTGCATTTCATTTGGAAATCAAGGTCCCAGAGTCTGGAGGAAGAGTGGAGAGGCACAGAATCCATGTTACTTGAAGTCTGTGATGATTTGGGCTGCCATGTCATCTGCTGGTGTTGGTCCACTGTGTTTTCTGAAGTCCACAGTCAACGCAGCCATCTACCAGGAGATTTTAGAGCACTTCATGCTTCCTTCTGCTGACAAGCTTTATGGAGATGCTGATTTCATTTTCCAGCAGGACTTGGCACCTGCCCACTCTGCCAAAGGTACCAAAAGCTGGTTCAGTGACCATGGTGTTACTGTGCTTGATTGGCCAGCAAACTAGCCTGACCTGAACCCCATAGAAAATCTATGGGGTATTGTCAAGAGGAAGATGAGAGACACCAGACCCAACAATGCAGATGAGCTGAAGGCCACTGTCAAAGAAACCTGGGCTTCCATACCACCTCAGCAGTGCCACAAACTGATCACCTCCATGCCACGCCGAATTGAGGCAGTAATTAAAGCAAAAGGAGCCCCTACCAAGTATTGAGTACATATACAGTAAATTAACATACTTTCCAGAAGGCCAACAATTCACTAAAAATGTTTGTTTTTTTATTGGTCTTATGAAGTATTCTAATTTGTTGAGATAGTGAATTGGTGGGTTTTTGTTAAATGTGAGCCTAAATCATCACATTTAAAAGAACCAAAGACTTAAACTACTTCAGTCTGTGTGCATTGAATTTATTTAATACACGAGTTTCACAATTTGAGCCTTTTCCACGACATTCTAATTTATTGAGATGCACCTGTATAAATGATCAAAACTGAGGGATGAGTAAAATGCCTGCAGAATGTCAAATCTGTCCCCTGTAGACCAGTCTTTTATGAGGGATGTCTCAACTTTCCAACTTGCACAATTCTACTTTGATAAATTTTGATTCTGTTATTTCACACTGTTTGAGTTAATAGTTGTTAATAATTACATGGGATGATTATATGTTATGAAGCTTTGAATGAAGAAGAGTTAACACAGGTTACCAAATGGTTATGATCTAAACAGACACGATCAGTTAAACCAGTGGTTCTCAAACATTTTATACCAAGTACCACCTCAGAAAATATTCGGCTCTCCAAGCACCACCATAATGACCAACATTAAAATACAGTAGCACAGTAGGCCTAACTTTTCAGCTACAGCTCTGCACAGCTCAAAAACGAGGCAGTTTTATTCCAAATAAGAATATTTATTGTTGTTAGCCACTTTAACATTGTAAATACATAGTTTGAACATTAACACTGTACAGTGCTTACAAACAGGTAGATAAAAAACTTAAATGATTAAATAAAAATGTGTTGTACCTAAAAGTTAAATAAAAACTGTAATGTACTTAAATGTAAAAAAAAAAAAGTTACAATTTTTTTTTAAAATGTATTGTGTTTTAACATTAATTTAACGGGAATGCCCACACCACCAGACTTTCAAGTCCCTGCGTAGTGTGTATGAACTCAGCACAACTACGGCAGAAGGATGGAGGAACCAGGAGCGGTACGAACGTTGAGGTCGTAAAACCTGACAAAAGTGAGCTGCGTACATCAACCTGCAGCGTTACATATATCCTGTGTAGCATTTGGACCAATCAGACACACAATTTGGCATTTGATTTAACAAATCAATTAGTTAATAGATTAACAAATAGTCACAGACCCCTCACCCAATACACATACCCGGTGCCAGTAGGTATGTCAAGGACTTCAGGCCCCTGGTTCCATGGCAACCCATCAGATAACTAGTTTTATTGCTCAAAGGAATGCAAATGCAGAGCATCCTATAGGAAAGACATTATGCCATAAAAATGGACTCTTCTCTAATTAATTCATAGAAAAAACTTTCTTTGAACGAACACGCATATCATTCAGGTCACTGTGTATATTATTACTGTTCTTGTATATGTTTTTGTGTATTGCATACTGTTTTATGCATGCTTATGATAGATCACTTGTTAATATCATTTTAACTCATACCATGTCTGGTCTCTATCAATTCGTCTTCGGATGATCTAATTGAGAGTGAATATTACATGTTGATACCTATGCAACATATTAGTGTCCTAAGAATCTTTAATAGTTTGTATATCAACTTCCAATCCAACCCCTTTGCAAATTACCATACTCTCAGACAAAGGGTTATAAAACCCCCCAGTATTTCCAAACTCCCGCTTGGAAATTCAGCCTTTCTCATTGGTCAAGCCCATCCTGAGAGGTGTGACTCTTCACAAACCTTAAAGGGCTCACGCACAGTTCCGCCATTGCGCAAGTACTCCTCGCTGCAGACTGTAGCGCGGTGACGTCAGGTACCTACGTTACCTATGTATTTAATAATGGTTCATTCACTTCCGGAACATTTACTTACTTTTGTTTTCTTAAAAATGTGCGTTTGTGTTGGCTTTTAATTGTAAGGATGCTTTGGTCATAATCATAGAGAGTGTCATTGCAAATGTGTGCGATTTCAAACATTTATGACATGTTTTATGATATGTGTTAGTATTCGAAGTGACAGGGATTTTGCTAGTCTTTAAAAGTCTTATTTCGCCTAAAATTAGCCTTTAAGGATGTATTAAAATAGAGCAGAAATACTTATATTAATAAAGTAATGAATTGCATGCATTGCAAAAAACCCATATATATGTGTGTGTGTGTGTGTGTGTGTGTGTGTATGTATGTTTCTCATATTTGTCACCTCATTCATTCATTCATTCATCTTTTTCATTAACTAACATTATCAAAAATTAATAGATACTGTAACAAATGTATTGTTCATTATTAGTTCATGTTAATTAATACATTAACTAGTGTTAACCAATGACACCTTATTGTAAAGTGTTACCTATTAAATTTACCTTCATGTTCATATGACTTTTTAGGGACATTATCAGTGAGACGAAATTCAGAGAAGAGGCCTACTTCATATGTCTAGACAGATAGTTCTTTAACTCCTTAACATGAAGTGAATACTGTAAAAAGTATTTGAGTGTCTGTCTCTCTTCTCATCTTTCTGTCTGTCTCATCTCAACTATCTGTTTTTTTTTTTCCTGATAGACTATATTGCCCTCAACTGTAAAACTTTCAAATTATTTCAGGCTATGCTTTCTCAAGCCAAGCCAACCTAAATTTTGACTTGACAAACTTTTTTAATTTAGTTGGTTAATGCTGATTATAAATTAAATATCTTAGGTACTTTACAGACAAAGCAAACAACACTCTTTTTCTAACACCATCCTATAATATTTAAAAATACATTTAAAATAGTTTCCTTGTATGGCTCTTGTGCCTTTCCTCAAAATGATTTAATATTGTTTGTTCTTTTATGTAAATTAGGTGTCGTGAACTGGAGTGCATTTTCTGCACAATACAGACAGGAGTGCCGGGTGCCGTATTCACAGACCCAGTGCCTACGGTGCAGTGAGATACTGTATTTAAAGACTGCACACCTGCGTATGTCAGGAATGACAGGAGGGGAGTCCTGTGTGGGTTTTATTCATTCAAAGAATTTGAGGGCTACTGCTCGGTTGATTGTTTTATCAGTGATGGAGGTGAATTTCAGAATGAGTAGATGCAATTTTTTTTTCTCTTTCTCATGTGTCATGTTTATAGTCCATAGTCTTGATCTATATTTGTATATACAATTATATTTTCTGTTTTGTTCTTTGAAATAATAATTTTAAAAAAGATCACTGTTATCAGTTTGGTTTTTTGGAGGCACCATGCATAAAATGGGATGCAGACACTGAAAATATACTGTATGTAGTCAATAGAATTTAAAACTACTTTATTGGCTTAAATATTTCACATGCAGAATTGCCAAAGCAAAAGAAAAATGTCCAAAATTATACTAAATAAATAAATAAACAAGAACCATGACAGAGGACAGATTAAAATAAGAAAGGCAGTGGCTATTTGATGTAAGTACAATATTATTGTATTACTGTTATATATCGTATAAAAAATTGTTATATACTAGTGATAGCAGGATTTTCTGCTATTTAAACTTTATTGCAAACAGTGGTAATTACCTGTACCTCAGTATTGTAGTACATTATAAAACAGTATGCAATGATAACTTATTGAGTGTAAATTATAATTTTAACTTATTAAATGGATATCACCTTATTGGGACAATAAAGCCCTCCCTCACAACTTTTTGATTATTTCCTTAATTTTTATTGAAAATACATGCTTTTTTGATTTGATTTGAAATTTGAAAAAGGAGAAAAAACTTTGCTAAAAGGCGGATTCGAACCTGGGTCGATCGCGTCAAAATGTGAAAAACACGTTTTACCATCTGTGCCACTAGAGCTGACGACTGATGTTATCTTTTGTAATGTTGACTAGCCTAATAAGAAATATATAAGGCGCCATTAAAGGGTAATATTACAAGATACACAGTGAAGTAAAGTGCAACAGAATGTTAATAAATTGTAAATAAAATACTACACAGATATTACAGAATAAACTCTGTAATTCCGTATCATTTCACCTGAGATGAGGCATGGTTAAAATCATGGATATGTGCTGTATTACATTTTGTTTTATTTTTTTCCACCTTAGCGTTCTTAATACTTTTACATTTTATTAGAATATTCTGTATGCGCATACGTTTTTATGACGTGTTACGTCACGCACTACTCGAAAACACCTACCGTCACCACGTAATGCAAATTACACACGCAATGCGCATGCGTGTCATAGACATACCATACGTCACTTTGCGCGGTAAACATTCTGCATTCTGTTTTCTCTAATGGCTTCATTCATCCACTTTAGCTCCCCTTTTGTATATACGTGTGAGTGTATGCATGTCTGTTTGTTTGTTTAGATTAGTTGCGTGTGTTAGCGTTTAGTTAATAAAAGTTGTGTGCACAAATTACATGAGTTTTTTTTATCCTTGCTACATGCTCTAATGCATTAATACTTAGGAAAGTATTTTCCTAAGTATTAATGCGATTCGTGCGTTAACTGTTAAGTTTAACCATCATAGAGTGAAAGTTTATCATTTGCACATTTTGTCTTGCAAATTTACCCATTCAAACAATTTTAAACCATTCAAGCAAAAGAGAACATTTTGCCGCACACACCCGAATCGAGCACGCAGAGAGAGAGGCGCGATTCAGACTGCGCAATTCACAGATTGATTCCTCTTTCACTTCTCTTTAAACGGAAACATACACACAAACTTATGTTTAAATACCCGTTTTGGCAAATATTCTGATAAACACAATCGGTTATGTCTTAAGTGAACGGAAACAGCTGAGAAAGAAACCAGATGTGTGTCAGTATTAGGTATTAGGTCCGTGACTCAGAATCTGTAATATAATCCGAACCGTGAGTTTTGTGATCCATTGCACCACTACTGTATATAATATAAAAGGTATATGACTTATAAAGGTATCTGAATTTATAACAGTATGAATGTAACCTGACATGAAACACCTGCGATCAGGACAGGTATCTGAATTTATAACAGTATGAATGTAATCTGACATGAAACACCTACGATCAGGACAGGCATCTGAATGTACTGTATATAATATAAAAGGTATTTGACATGAAACCCCTGCGATCAGGACAGGTACCTGGTGTTACTGTTTATAAAAGGTATTTAACACAAAACACCTGCGATCAGGACAGGTATTTCAAGGTACTCTATATGAATATAAAAGGTATTTAACTTGAAATCACAGGTATTTGAAGTAAATGGCTTTTCCCCAACTGCGCATGATCGGTGACCTATGCAGATCCTCAATTAGGCCACGCCTGCCTGATGATGCAGTTTTGATTACGCGGTTCTGAAACCCCTGGAAAAACGTGCACCCCGCTATCAGAAGCACTATTACCAGAAGAACACGAAGTACCGTTCACTGTCAAATAGTGCAAAAAGATACAGGGCAGAGGGAAGTTCGGTGAGGAGTTGTAGACCATATCAGTATTTTAATATGTACAATTATATCATACAGAAACAAGCACAAACGCTTGACCAACCACAACATCAGCATAACAGTTACTGCAAAATTATTATTTACCACTCTTTAAAGAACACAATCCATGTTCCCTGCATCTCCCTCCTGCATAATCTGTTTTTCTTTTTTTAGCTGGAAATCAGCGCACAGACAATTTGCGGGCTATATTTTTTTAATACTTCCAGTCTCCCTCGAGAACAACAGGCTGACACGCGCAGGTTCTTGCGTTATTTCCTTATCACTTCTCGCGTGTGTTTTGTTGTGAAACGTGGTTTGTGGATCAGACAGAGTTGTCAGCGATTCTTCCTATTGTGAAATCGTGCAATGTGAAAGCCCCTGTCGCCGATCCATCGTGCAATGTAAACACAGCAGCGACTGAATGCTACCCCAGATAGTCACGCAGTGTGAAAACAACAGCGATCCGACGAGTTTGAAAATCGTGCAGTGTGAACTCGGCATTAACGCGCTCACATCTCATTTAAAAAGATACTCCCGTCCGTCCCGTAGCATGACGCAATTGGTCACGAGACACAGAAGAGCCAATAGCCTGTCAGAACAGCATAACGCAATCGGTCACGAGACACACAAGAGCCAATAGCATTTCACAACCAAGGCTGACATAAGGCTTCTTCTGGCGGCATTTTTTGAATTCGCGCTAGTGATGGGAAGTTCGGATCATTTTACTGACTCGGACCTTTGAGTCTCGTTCAGCAAAATGAACGAATCTTTTTTCGAGTCATCTCGTTCGTTTCGTTCATTTTAGCAAAATATAATTAAAATGTTACGTACTTCCCTAACACATCTACTACTTATGCAAACGTTGATCACACTACAAACAATACAAACTATAATGCTATAAGAAACAGAAAAGATTAATTCATCGTTTACCTGGGTCTTGATTAGCTCACCTCTTATCTGACAAGTCTTCGGGTTTGAGTCGTTCGTTCATCACGTGTCAGCCTCATACACTAACCTATGCAGTCAGAGCCGGAAAGAGAATTGATTCGTTCACCTCCCGAGGCATCGGGTTTGAGTCGTTCGTTCTTTTGTCACGTGACCACTTGCCGGATCAGTAAAATACTATAAAGTACTGTATTTTTTGTATTTTGGATCATATTTAAGAATTATCATAAAATTATCAAAATGTGTAATAAGCATTTTCCGAGAAATAAAAATGGTCTGTTCACTTCTGTCACTATGTTTTTGTTACTGTTTCTTGAGGATCTGTGTTATTTTATAAATAAATAAAACCCTGTTATAAATAAAATATTGATTGATTTGTCCTTTCACTGTCGTTGTCTATCAATAAACATATAATATAACTTATAATAAAAAAAATCCAAGCCTAAAATTACAAAGCACATATAGTTTGTTCATTTTTACTCCAATTTTGACTTTGCTGATATAATTGTTTTTCCTAGGCAGACTTGACATATTGGTCTAATATTTGTATAAGAAGATTGGTCAAAAAGGACACAATGACATAAAGTGAAAGCAAATAACATTTTGAATATGAATGATTAATGTTAGTTTAAAATATTAAGGTTATGATCTGGCTCTGTGGCTTTAGTATATTTTAATTTTCTTGTATTTTTTTATTTAAATTGTTTTAATTCATTTTGGAATAGTTATTCTCTTTGCTAAAGCTTTTTCTGGCACAAAAATAAACAATAAAAAAAACAATTCAAGAGTGTGAACACAGTGTTAATGTCTAAAGTGTCATATGTTACAAAAGTATAACACTATAGTCTAATCTACAGGATTAACTCAAAAGACATAAATACAACAAGGTATTGTATTTTATGAAGATTAGACTCCAAAAAAATAAATTAAATTAAATTAAAGCATAACCAACTCTTTATTATCTTTATTACTACATTCAGTATTATGGAAAAGAACCATCGTGACAGAAATTAAAAGCAATAATTTAAGACCAGAAATGCATCACATAACTGTACGAGTAAATAATAATAATAATATTGACTATGCACCCGTTTGTAAGGAAGGTTGTAAATTAACTAATTTCTCTGCCCAAAGTCACGTCACGTGACAAAAGAACGAACGACTCAAACCCGAAGACTCGGGAGGTGAACTAATCAATTCTCTTTCCGGCTCTGACTGCATAGGTTTAGCTTATGGGGCTGTCACGTGATGAACGAACGACTCAAACCCGAAGACTCGAAACAGGTGAACTAATTCCAGTACAGAACCTATAGGATGTTGCGCATGCGCGTCTGAACGAATCACTCCCTGAGACTACTCGTTCTTCCCGAGTCACATTAAAGATTCGTTCAAAATGAACGAATCGTTCAAGAACGACCCATCACTAATTCGCGCACAGACTGCAGCATAGGATGAGTTTAACAGCGGACGGAGACGGCGATCGCGTCTACTCCTCTCACATATCAAATGTTTTGCCTCGGAAGACTTGGAATATTAATATTTTTTAAATGTATTATGACGGTTGTATCTGCCTGTTATATCTTGTGTTTTATTGACAAAAGGTAGGTTTATCATAATTTGTAAATAATGTAAAACTGTTGTGGCTGTTTACATTGAAAAATCACACCAACACTCCAACATATATGCAATAATGGCACTGTTATTACCCAATATATAATTTAATTATGACGATAAAATTCCCAGTATGGCGTCGGCATATTGACGCTAAGGGTTTCCTATTTAAAGCAACGGAGGACCCTGCAAGTCGAAAAAAGGGTACCTTGAGCGTCAAAAAGCGACGCCAAGTGGTCCTGACCAAGCTTCAATATGTGACGAGTTGGGTGTGAGAATGGGTTGGATTTCACATAAAATGTTAACATATAGTCCTCAAGAGAAAATAAGTTAAATTTATAAAATGACCCCATTCAAAAGTTTACCTCCCCTTGATTCTTAATACTGTGTTGTTAACTGAATGATCTACAGCTGTTTTTTTTTTTTTGTTTTGTTTAGTGGTAGTTGCTCATGAGTCCCTTGTTTGTCCTGAACACTTAAACTGCCTGCTGTTCTTCAGAAAAAATCCTTCAGGTCCCACACATTCTTTGGTTTTCCAGCATTTTTGTGCATTTGAACCCTTTCCAACAATGACTGTATGATTTTGAGATCCATCTTTTCACACTGAGGACAACTGAGGGACTTAGTTATGCAACTATTACAGAAGGTTCAAACACTCACTGATGCTCCAGAAGGAAAAACCATGCATTTTTTAATTTGAAGATCGGGGTAAATTTAACTTATTTTGTCTTCTGGAAAACATGTAACTATCTTCTGTAGCCTCTGAAGGGCAGTACTAAATGAAAAATATGATATTTGGGCAAAATAAGAAAAATCTACACATCTCCATTTTGTTCAAAAGTTTTCACCCCCTGGCTCTTAATGCATGTTTTTTCCCCTCTGGAGCATCAGTGACCGTTTAACACTGTAACATTGTTATAATAGCTGCGTTTCCATCCACCTATTTTTATGCACATTTTGGAATATCGCATAAGAAAAAAACGCTGGATGGAAACGCCAAGATGCACATAAATTCTAAAAATGCGCATAAAAAACTTATGCGCACATTTGAGTAGGATAAACTTTTTATCCGATGAGAAAAAATGCGCATAAACTACGATGGAAACACATTTACTGAATAAATTCCTCCATGTGCATCGAAAAAGACATGTGACTTTGCGCTATGAGACGGGATAACTTGACTAGCAGCAGACCGATCTCGCTCACAGCATCTACAGTGGGGAAAATAATTATTGCCCACTTAAAAAGAAAGAAGTGTTTATTATTTTTATGGTAGGTTTATTTTAACTGATAGAGACGGAATATCAAACAAAAAGCATACAAATGTTAAAAAAAGATCTAAATTTTAGTAAGTCAAATTGAGTAGTGATAGATATGTTAAGGAACTCTGTGGTAAAGAAATTATGAAAAGCTAAAGCAGATTTTATCCTCACTATGATAGAAAAAGCAAGAGGCAATCCTAGAATCATTTGGAATCAGTTAAAAAAAATTAACAGGACAACAAAATGAAGATAAGAAATTTCTAGAACTTTAATTCTAGATTATTAATCATCATTTTGTTGATTCCGTAGAAACTATTACTCGTTAATCTTTCAATTTCCCAGGGAAAATTCCCAAGTGTTTGGAAGTAGGCGATTGTTGTTCCAATATTCAGTGGAGATCCCCTCTCTACTGATAATTATAGGCCAATTAGTATTTTACCCACTGTTTCTAAGGTTATGGAGAAACTAGTCGCAGAACAGATTAGCAGTTACTTGAGTAGTAGTTCATTTTCATTGCATCCAATGCAGTTTGGTTTTAGAGCAAAATACTCAACGGAAACCGCAAATTGTTTTTTTTATAGAAAATATTAAAACTTTCTTAGATAAAGGTGGTGTAGTTGGAGCAGTATTCCTTGATTTAAAGAAAGCCTTTGACACCGTTAATCATATAATCCTTATGTCTAAGTTATCTTGTTTTAATTTCTCATTACATACACTTAACTGGATAGAGTCATATCTATCAGATAGATTTCAGTGTGTTAGAGTACAAAATCACCTATCCAATGATTTAGGTACATCAACTGGTGTTCCGCAAGGATCTTTCTTGGGTCCAATGCTTTTTGCTATGTACAGGTGCTGGTCATATAATTAGAATATCATCAAAAAGTTGATTTATTTCCCTAATTTCATTCAAAAAGTTAAACTTGTATATTATATTCATTCATTACACACAGACTGATATATTTCAAATGTTTATTTCTTTTCATTTTGATGATTAGAGCTTACAGCTCATGAAAGTCAAAAATCAGTATCTCAAAATATTAGAATATTTACATTTGAGTTTGAATAAATGACCATCCATACAGTATAAATTATGGGTATCTCTGGTTCTTTGAAACCACAATAATGGGGAAGACTGCTGACTTGGCAATGATCCAGAAGACGAACATTGACACCCTCCACAAAGAGGGTAAGTCACAGAGGGTCATTACTGAAAGGTGTGGCTGTTTACAGAGTGCTGTATCAAAGCATATTAAATGCAAAGTTGACTGGAAGGAAGAATTTGGGTAGGAAAAGGTGCACATGCAACAGGGATGACCGCAAGCTTGAGAATACAGTCAAGCAAAGCCGATTCAAACACTTGGGAGAGCTTCACAAGGAGAGAACTGAAGCTGGAGTCAGGGCATCAAGAGTCACCACGCTCAGACGTCTTCAGGAAAAGGGCTACCAAGCCACTTCTGAACCAGAGACAACTTCAGAAACATCTTACCTGGGCTGTGGAGAAAAAGAACTGGACTGTTGCTCAGTGGTCCAAAGTCCTCTTTTCAGATGAAAGTAAATTTTACATTTCATTTGGAAATCAAGGTCCCAGAGTCTGAAGGAAGAGTGGAGAGGCACAGAATCCATGTTACTTGAAGTCCAGTGTGAAGTTTCCACAGTGTGTGATGATTTGGGCTGCCATGTCATCTGCTGGTGTTGGTCCACTGTGTTTTCTGAAGTCCACAGTCAACGCAGCCATCTACCAGGAAATTTTAGAACACTTCATGCTTCTTTCTGTTGACAAGCTTTATGGAGATGCTGATTTCATTTTCCAGCAGGACTTGGCACCTGCCCACACTGCCAAAGGTACCAAAAGCTGGTTCAATGACCATAGTGTTACTGTGCTTGATTGGACAGCAAACTCGCCTGACCTGAACCCCATAGAGAATCTATGGGGTATTGTCAAGAGGAAGATGAGAGACACCAGACCCAACAATGCAGATGAGCTGAAGGCCACTATCAGAGCAACCTGGGCTCTCATAACACCTGAGCAGTGCCACAGACTGATCGACTCCATGCCACACCGCATTGCTGCAGTAATTCAGGCAAAAGGAGCCCCAACTAAGTATTGAGTGCTGTACATGATCATACTTTTCATTTTCATACTTTTCAGTTGGCCAAGATTTCTAAAAATCCTTTCTTTGTATTGGTCTTAAGTAATATTCTAATATTTTGAGATACTGATTTTTGACTTTCATGAGCTTTAAGCTCTAATCATCAAAATTAAAAGAAATAAACATTTGAAATATATCAGTCTGTGTGTAATGAATGAATATAATATACAAGTTTCACTTTTTGAATAGAATTAGTGAAATAAATCAACTTTTTGATGATATTCTAATTATATGACCAGCACCTGTATATAAATAATTTTCATCTTGCATGTCCTGGCATTAATATACAAATGTATGCGGACGATACAGTAATTTATATACATGGTAATGGTCTGACACAAGTTGCAAATGAACTTACGAATTCTATGGTTAATGTGTCGGCATGGCTAAAAGAGAATTAGATCCCCTACCAGCCAGCAGGAATTTTGGCTCCCACAGATTGGTTATGTGCACATGTGGAAAACAGATTAGTCCTGTCACTTTAAGAAGATACTCCTAATTTCAGCTCGTTGTGTGTATAAAAGACACCTGTCCATAGAATCTGTATCTTCCATTCCAACCTCTCCACTACCATGGGTAAGACCAAAGAGCTGTCAAAGGACATCAGGCACAAGATTGTAGATCTGCACAAGGCTGGAATGGGCTACAAGACCATCAGCAAGAAGCCTGGTGAGGAGGAGACAACTGTTGGTGTGTCATGGATGGGTCTTCCAGCATGACAATGACCCAAAACATACCGCCAAGGCTACAAAGGAGTGGCTCAAGAAGAAGCACATTAAGGTCATGGAGTGGCCTAGGCAGTCTCCAGACCATAATCCTATAGAAAATCTGTGGAGGGAGCTGAAACTTTGAGTTTCCAAGAGACAGCCAAGAAACCTTAATGATTTAGAGAGGATCTGTAAAGAGGAGTGGACCAAAACCCTCCTGAGATGTGTGCAAACCTGGTGACCAACTACAAGAAACGTCTTACCTCTGTGCTTGCCAACAAGGGTTTCTGTTTTCTTGATATTCTGTCTCTATCAGTTAAAATAAACCTACCATAAAAATGATAAACCATTCTTTTTTAAATGGTTAAACATACAAAATCAGCAGGGGATCAAATAATTATTTTCCCCATTGTGTATGTTGTTATGGTCATTCTGAAAAGCCTGAGCAAACTCTGTCGTCAAAGTATTTCTGTGTAATTGTCTTAACACAACTGCGTTCCCAAACAGCTGGCATCCACCTCCAAAAGCAATGACCGCATTGATTGTTTCGTCTGCTCGCTCTGAGGTGCAAGTAATTTATATCATATATGAGAATTATTATATTCAGTGGCTTCTCCTATTTTCTTAGTGATATTTAGTGCCACAGTTTACCAGGAGGTGACAATTTTGTTCTCTTTGACTCGTTGGATGGAAACGGTGCTTTATTCGCATATGTTTTATGCGATATTCCAGTTTTGTGCATAAGTTTAATTCAAATCTTTGGATGGAAACATAGCTACTGTTACATTACAAAAAAGGACAAGTATTGGTCCTTTTTGGTACCGGCAAGCACCAGAGAGAAAATATTGCTAATGTCTTCAAAAAATGTTATCTGTGCATCTGTAGTTGTAATAGTTGTGTATTAGTCCATTTTGTTAAAAATAAACAGTCGGACTTCCGGTTTGAATGTCAACGTGATGGCAGCACTGTGAACGGGCTCCCAAGGAAGCCTATGAAATTTAAATCTTTACCCCGTTAAGACAACGCAATTTAATGCCTGGAGGTAGATAAGTGAGGGGGTAAGCGAAATACACCTAAACTAAAGCATCGAAGGAGCAACATAGTGGGTGCTTAAACCTGGGAAAACAGCGCTAGCTTCCCTGCTAACGTTCACTGCTTGACACGAGGTCGCTCACGGGTGGACTGCTACTGCTCGATGAAACGAAATGGCCGGCATAGACGTGGTACTTCAGGAATTGAGGGACTTTCGCCAAGAAAACAGTGTGAGTTTGGGGGAAATTAAGGAAGAAATGTATAAGATGAGCGAGAGAATGGACGAGGCTGAAGGGCAGATTGAGAAGACGGAGGAGAGGATTCAGAACACGGAGGATGCCATGACGGAAATAATAAAGTTACAAATAAAGTTGGAGGATAAATTAATGGACTTGGAGAGCCGAACAAGAAGGGAAAACATCCGTATCTATGGGGTACCCGAGACAGCAGAGCGGGACTCTCCAACAATGAGTGACTTTGTGGAGAAGCTGCTGTGTGACGGTTTGGAGCTCTCCCAAGATGAGCTTGACATATGCATCGAACGGGCGCATCGCTCCCTAGGTCCTCCTCCACCAGACGATGCACCCCCGCGCTCGATTATTGTGAAATTCCTCAGCTTTAAGACCAAAGAACTTTTGCTCCACAAGGCATGGCAGAAAAAAGGATTCACATGGAACGGGAAACATGTAAGTTTAGACCATGACTATCCTCCTCTCATCCTAAAGAGACGAAAGGAATATGCAGAGGTGCGCAAGATTCTGAAAGAGCAGAAGATCCCCTTTCAGACTCTCTTTCCAGCTAGGCTGAAGGTGAAATACACTGAAGAAACAAAAATCTACAATACAGCGGCAGAAGCTACTGCAGATGTGTCCAGGAGAGGCTACGCGGTGAAGGTCATCAGATCGCCAGAAACAGCGTTGGAGCAAGTGAAGCAGATGACCTGGACCAGAGTTGGTAGAGGAGCGGGGAGCAGCGCAACTAATAAGAGGCGAGACCCAGTTTATAAGGACAAACTCAGAGCCTTCAAGAGGACCTCACCTGCACCTTCGGGAAATTGAGGTTTAACCACCTTGTTGTTCTCTTTAATTAAAACAAAAACAAAACTATTACTTAGTTTAATGGTGTGTAAAAAGTGGATTAGTAAGGTTTTCGGAGGGTGTTCTTCTCTGTGATGCCTTAGCCATTAAGGGCCCCCTTCACTGACTGATGAAGAAGTTGCCTTTAAAGGCGAAGCAGGGTCCACTTCAGGGACCCCTACCTTGGAAGTTAGAACTGCTTTAGTTTGATTTTTATTTTGTTTTTTGTTTTCATGCTATTTGTTCAAGTGTTTATTGTTCAAAGTTTACAAGGGTGTGCGGGAAGCTTATTAAAATGTGTGCATTTGTACTATAAGTTAGATGAATAGCGGATCAGTGAAAATGGTATCAATCAATATTAATGGTCTACATAATCCGGTGAAAAGGTGGAAAGCCCTATCTAAATTCAAAAGAGATAAAGCCCAGATTGTTTTTATGCAGGAAACACATCTGTCTGACAGCGAGCATGAAAAATTGAACAAACTCGGTTTTAAACATGTTTTCTATTCCTCTCACAGTTCGGGAAGGCGAAGAGGTGTGGCGATCCTGGTGCACGGCGCTCTAAATTATGAACATTTATCAGAATATAAGGATAAGGAGGGTAGATATATAATGGCAACTGGTAAGATTGATGGTACTATTTTGAGTCTCTTAAACGTGTATATTCCCCCAGGAAGCAATTGGTCCTTGTATAAACAGATCCTAGAATTAACAACAACAAGGAGTCAGGGAATTTTATTATGCGGTGGTGATCTTAACCTCACATTAAATGCTAAATTGGATTCTTCGAACGGGAAAGGTAATGCGAGAAATATTGGAGGAAAAATGATACACCTTATGGAAGAATTAGGATTAGTTGATGTGTGGAGAGATTGCCATTCAACTGATAGGGAATATACCCACTATTCCTGCGCACACGATGTTTATTCAAGGTTAGACTATATCTTCATGTTCAGAAACGATCTCTTCAGGTTAAAAAATTGTGAAATAGGCCCCTGTAGTATATCAGATCACAACCCAGTTTATGCTAATGTCTGTCTGAACAGAAAGAATAGATCTACCTTATGGAGGTTGAACACAAACATTCTTAATTACCCTGATATTAAAGAGCGTTTGAAGAAAGAAATTGAGGAGTATTTAGAATATAATGATAAAGACGATATGTCACCGGGAATACTATGGGATGCGCTTAAGGCAGTGATTAGGGGGAAAATAATTGGTATTTCCTCCCATCTGAAAAAAATAGGTCAGCAAAAACTCCGGCACTTAGAAGATAAGTTGCTAGATTTGCAACGACAACATTCGAGGTCTCATAATGGTAACATTAAATCGGATATACTGAAATTGAAAAAAGAAATAGAGGATTTGAACACAATAGATGTACAGAAAAAAACTTATGTTTATAAAGCAACAGTACTATGAGGTAGGGGGGAAATCACTGAAATTTCTTTCTTATAAGCTTAGGAAACAGCAAGCAGAGAGATCCATTCATAAAATTAAGAAT
Source organism: Onychostoma macrolepis (assembly GCF_012432095.1). NCBI lineage: Eukaryota > Metazoa > Chordata > Actinopteri > Cypriniformes > Cyprinidae > Onychostoma > Onychostoma macrolepis. The sequence continues at coordinate 13,595,642 of NC_081161.1, forward strand.
CCCCTAAATGATCAAATAGAAAGTGATCAGGGAAAAATTCAACAATGCTTTTTGGATTATTATAAAACATTATATTCTCAACCTCATATAGACAACAACCAGGATATCAATATCTTTTTGTCTGAACTTGAGTTACCAAAAGTGACGGAGGAACAAAATAAAAAGTTATTAACTACAATAACTAAGGAAGAAATCCAATTAGCAATTAAAAGATTAAAGGGAGGGAAGATGGGAGGGGCAGATGGATTTGGTCCGGAATGGTACAAAACAATGCAGGTTTGTTTGGTCCCAACGTTGCTGAAAACATTTAATTGGGTGATGGCAAATAAGACAGTCCCACCATCATGGAGGGAAGCAATAATTTCTATCATCCCAAAAGAAGGAAAGGATAGCTTGCAGTGTAGTAACTATCGCCCAATTAGTGTTCTGAATATAGACTATAAGTTGTTCACCTCTATTATGTCAAGAAGATTAGAAACTATTTTACCAGGATTAATACATAAGGATCAAACGGGTTTCATCAAACACAGACAGACTCAAGACAACATTAGGAGGGTTTTACACATAATGAGGCGGGTGGATAAGCAAAAATTAGAGACCTTGGTTTTGAGTTTGGACGCCAAAAAAGCATTTGATTCAGTGAGGTGGTTCTTTTTATATAAGACGCTTGAAAAATTCGGTTTTGATAAATCTGTAATTGAGGTTATCTCAGGGTTATACAATAACCCAACTGCGAGGATCAAAATTAATGGAGACCTTACTGAATCATTCATATTGGAGGGCGGGACTCGACAAGGGTGTTGCATCTCGCCTCTCCTCTTCGCCTTGTTTATCGAACCTTTAAGCCAGTGGATCAGGCAGAGAAAGGATATAACTGGAGTAAGGACAGTAGGAGGGGAGCAAAAATTGGCACTTTTTGCTGATGATTTACTATTAACTATATCTTACCCCACACAGGTTGTTCCTAAAATCATTAAACTACTACTAGACTATGGCTCTTTTTCAGGGTACAAGGTTAATGTTAATAAAACACAGGTATTAACTCTGAACTATACCCCTCCAGAAGAAGTCAAGGATAGTTATAATTGGAAATGGGAGGCAGACAATATCAGATATCTAGGGCTGGTTTTACACCGAGACTTCACTAAAATGTTTGAAGCTAATTATGGCCCTCTGAATATAGCAATAAAATCGGATATACAAAGATGGAATACCATTCCTTTTTTGGAATTACATTCTAGGATTGATTCAATAAGATTAAATATCCTCCCCCGAATGCTCTACTTATTCCAGTGTTTACCAATTTTCATACCTCAAAAACAATTTGTAGAATGGGATAGAATGCTGTCAAAATATATTTGGAAAGGGAAAAAATCCAGAGTTAAGTATAAAACCTTACAATTGAAGAAGGATAAAGGAGGCCGTGGTCTCCCTTGTCTACGAGAATATTACTGTGCGGCACAGTTAAGACCATTAATATGTTTATGTTCTCCAAATTACACCGCAGGATGGAAGGATGTTGAGGGGACAACTATTGAAGCAATACCAGTTGAAGCTGTTGTGAACTTTTATCATCTAAAGTTTAGGCAACTCAGAAGTGAAAACCAGGAGACTTCGGGTTGTATCTTCAGCAGGATTCTTTTATTGAGAACACAAGCTGTCGGTAGCTGTAGTCATCGAAAATCTAACTTAAAGCAGTGATACATTGTAGTTTATATACATTTAGGGGGCAGTGCTTAGGAATGGAACCCAAGCACCTGGGTGACAACCTTAAGACATGCAAATGAAGTATTCAGGTATAGCATACTGCCCCATTTAACGACTCCTAATCTAATCAGCCTAACTGCCCAAAGACGGGGGCAGGGGCAGCAAGAGCAATTACAAACAAAAGGCAAGAGTCTCCGTCGTCTGGCTCATTTCACTTACAATAAGAGAACAGGAACTGGCAGGGACCTCTTGAATCGTTCATCTGATGTCATCATCTTCACCATAAATGCTAAATACAATGTATATAACTTCTTCAGTTTGTACACTATTACATAGGGATCTAAATTAAACATTTAAATAAATTTGTAATCCCACAATTCCCCCTTTGAGAGTTCTAATAACTCTCACAAAATACAAATTTAGACACTTAAAAGTTTATTCTTGTAACTTGTGATCGTTACAGGCACATAGCACTTGTTCTGTGTTGATTGTCTGTAGGGACGAACTGCATGCTGACACAGAAACAAAACATACAATTATGGTCCGTGAAGTTCTTACGGGTAATAATCTTTTCTGGTTGGAACTGTCATTTCCTCGTGAGAGGCGGAAGTCATTTGCTGAACGAAACACTTGATACTGTGGATGCATAGATAGTACACCAGTATGAGAAACAACAGCAGAATTGCTATGTCCTTGATCCACAGCCAGGGTTTACCTAACAAGTTTCCGAACCATGAAGAATTATCTTCAGTCATCTGGTGTAATTTTACTGAAAGATCAAGGATGTCTTGTTGGATATTGTTCAAGTTCTTGGTTGGATCCATTAAACCGGTGCAGCATTCAGGGCCGATAATGGTACAGGCTCCCCCTTGTGTTGCAAGAATGTAATCCAAGGCCACTCTGTTCTGTAAGATCATCATCTTGTGTGAAGCGAGTGTCCGTGATATTGCCCAGGGCCAAAACCGTATCATTGGCCAATTTCTGTACAGAATCCGACAGGCTTCTGACTTGATCGAGAGCCTGCATGACGCCATACGATGGGATTAATGCTCCAAGAGTTCTTGACCACCACGTTTGTACACAAGTGAGTCCTGGAATGCAGCCCTCTTTGTTGGTAGAAGCTGAATTTTGTAGATGTGGAGAATTTGAGGTGGAGTGTGTATTTTCTCTGATAGCTGGTAGAACATAAACCAGGGTGCACCTGCCGTTGAATTGGCTGGGTAGGATGCTGTAGACAGAAGTTCCACATAACCACAAAGTGCCAGTCGGTGGAGGAATCATACACAACTGATTTATGGCAAAAAATTTCGGTAGGGATGGGTTCCCGTAGAGACACTCTTTTAAGTCATTCTCCTCTTTCGTAACTGATGTAGTAACGTACACATTGAATTTGGTTCCTCTTTCAATCACAAAGCTGCAACGTTCACAAGGAATTTCACCCAGTGTAGTCGATGCTGGAGCATAATTTTCCATGCACCAATAGAACATCATTGGCATGAGTAGATCTGTCATGATGGGAGTAGCTGAAGTTAGGTTGCAGGATGGTAGTCCAGGAATGCAACACGTAGAAGCTGGAGGAATCGTTACGTTGTGACATGTATCCTTGTTGTATAATCCACTGGTATGATGATCGAATAAGGTACACGTATCACATTTGGAGATATGGTGTGCCACCCATGGGATTCCTGCTCCTACTGAAGGTGCGTGTGGCATGCAAACGTTCTTTCCAGCAAACAAGGCATTTCTTGACATATTCATCAGCTCTAAGAATATGTTGTTTCTGGGGTCTACACTTAGCGTGATGTCCATGATGGTTAATAATCGACAATCTTGTTCATGTTGATGATGACTGAAGTTCCGTATGTGATTCTCTGCGTTGTGTTTTTTTTTCTTTGTTCTGTCTTTCGTGACAGTTGGCTCGGCAGTGGGTCTCGTTGTCTTTTAGAGGTTGTGGCTACATACGCAGGTGAGGAGTTCGGTAGCGTATGGGTCTCAGGACAGCCATCATGTGGTATCTGCACAGAGGAAGAAAGAAAACAAAAGACAGAGCAGTATTTGTTCTAAAGACTGCAAACATTAGGGTTGTATCCTCTGTTCAATCTGCGTCTGCTATTGTTGTTCCTTCTTTCCCTATTTCTTAATTCCTGTGACACCTAAAGAACAGTGAGGTGAGGGTGGACTAGTGGATGGGGAAGGCCTATGAGGGAATGTTCACCACAGGGTTGGCCCCCGAAGCCTGTTGCTTTCGGTTCTTCCCTGGGTACCTCACTGGTCCATGTGTCCTGTCCTATCCCTGTAGGTGGTGTGCAAACTTTAGTGTGTGACATCTCCATCCTCTAATGGAACATCAGTCATAACAAACATCATAACCCAGAGAGGATAGGTGAGTGACTGGAGTGTGCTGTAGTATAGCTTTGAAGGCTGTGAGTGTACTTAACTAGCATTCTCTCAATGGAAGGAAGTGGCAGTCACCTTCCTGTAGTTTTATTTACAAAGAATCTTTCAGCTTTGTTGTACATCACTGGAAAATTAAGCACTCACAGCCCTAACAGTTAACACCTGAGCAAACTGCTCCAACAGTTCGGTGAAACGGGGAGGGGCTGCTTCAGAGTACCAAGTAGACTGAGTAGAAGCTGAGTAAAGCTGTTAATTTCTCCTAATGTCTTTTTGCTTTTCCTACACTCTTTCATCCAGTGTCCAGGTTTACCACAGTAATGACAACTGCCCTCCTTCTTAGGACATTTACGTTTCTGTCGGTTCTCTGTGTTGACCTTAAAGGATGCTGCTGCAATCTTTACTCTGGTTTTAACATCAGAGTCTCTTTCCCAAGTAGCTAACCTGTCCAAGCTGTTTTGCAAGCTTCCAGTGGACCATGTTAGATCTAAGAACGGCAAAGCTGATCTGTACTCTGATAAAAGGCCATCAAACCATGTTCGAACTAGTGGTCCTTTGTCATCAAGCACACTTTCAGAATCATCCACTATTTCACTGTAAGTTACAGCTGACTGACAAAACCTTTCAGTGTATTCACTCACAGTTTCTTCTTTCCTTTGCACACAGTTAGTGATTCTGGACCAGTCTATTTTGGGTCCCATGACATTCTTTAGAATTTTCAAAACCCCTTCTCTCAAATCGTCTCTACTGGCATGTTGTAGTTCAGAAGTAACAGCAGACTCAAAACTGTTGAATTCAGATTCAGTTAGAATTTGTGACATCAGCTGTGTGACTTCTGCTAACGACATGTCGAGAGACGCATTTTGTTGATCAATGCTCTTCTAAATTCAGAAAAATCTGTGCGTGCTGAGGGTAAGCTCTGGGACAGTCTCTATATCTTTAGGTCCTAGTGTTTTGGCAACAGTTTGTACTTGCACAACAGAAGAGTTGGGAGCAACACTTTCAATTCCCTCAATTCCTTGAGATCGCCTCTTAGCGCCACATACCTTCACTGAATCTACAGGCACATCAATTACTGATTGGATGATTACATCTCTTTCAAAGAAAGCTTGTAAGTCAGGATAATTGTCATTCGGTTGACTAACTTCTTCCACATCAGTTTTGCTGAAGCTTTGTTGTGGTTCAATTTCTTAGTAAAATAGGATACTCTAGCACGGAGCTCTTTGTTCTGTTTCTCTAGCTCTGAGTTACGCTGAGATTGTTGTGTAGCTAGCGCTAAACCAAATTCTCTGTGGCAGCAGATAATACCTTTCACATTGTTCTTGCGAACACATGCTCCTAATACCTTTTACACTCATCTACAGACCAAGTCTTGTCTGGATGGATCTCATATTTCTGTTAGTTCTTGTCTAACTTTCTCAGTGATTATTAGGTTCATTTGTTCCCCTAACAGTGTTTTGAATTCACTATCTGACCACAATGGAGTCGCAAGACCATCCTTTTCTGTTGTTTGAATCAGCCTAGCATTCCTTCTAACCATCTTGTGAGTTTCTTTGTTACCACACAATCAAAAACACTAAAACTTCTCTGATCAACAGAGGGTACATTTGTTAACACAGCTTAACTATTGTTAACTTTGTTACCACACAATCAAAAACACTAAAAACTTCTCTGATCAACAGAGGGTACTTTTGTTAACACAGCTTAACCATTGTTAACTTTCCAAATTACCAACACGTCACACTTAACTTCCCTGCCTACAAGGACAGAGGATACACCAAAATTATTAGCCTGAAATGCTAACCTTCTCTGTGAAAAGAGGATAAACCAAAATAACTAGCACGTAAATGCCAATCTTCCCTGCCTACACAGAACAGAGGATAAAACAATATTAGCACTTGATGCTAAACTTCCCTGCCTGGACAGAGGGTAACTTCATCTCTAAAAGTACATTTTTTTTAGAGGAAAACTTAGTTAACCAAACCCTACAGCTGTCTGTTAACTCTTCTCTGTCGGTGCAGAGGATAACTAAATTTGTACTGGTCTTAAAGGTTCTTTTGGATTAGAGACAGCACTCACCACAACCTTAGTTGAGAGAAAAATTCAGTCTGGAAATATTTTGTTCAGCTTGAAGTTTTCGCTGGATTCCAAAAGATGCAGTCTGGAAGCAGATCTTTGTTTGAGCTTGAAGTTTTCAATCTGGATTCAGGTGAGGAAGCTGGAACTCTATCCGGGTCACGGCACCATCTGTTGTAAACCTATGTCTTCTAAAGTTTAGGCAACTCAGAAGTGAAGACCAGGAGACTTCGGGTTGTATCTTCAGCAGGATTCTTTTATTGAGAACACAAGCTGTCGGTAGCTGTAGTCATCGAAAATCTAACTTAAAGCAGTGATACATTGTAGTTTATATACATTTAGGGGGCAGTGCTTAGGAATGGAACCCAAGCACCTGGGTGACAACCTTAAGACATGCAAATGAAGTATTCAGGTATAGCATACTGCCCCATTTAACGACTCCTAATCTAATCAGCCTAACTGCCCAAAGACGGGGGCAGGGGCAGCAAGAGCAATTACAAACAAAAGGCAAGAGTCTCCGTCGTCTGGCTCATTTCACTTACAATAAGAGAACAGGAACTGGCAGGGACCTCTTGAATCGTTCATCTGATGTCATCATCTTCACCATAAATGCTAAATACAATGTATATAACTTCTTCAGTTTGTACACTATTACATAGGGATCTAAATTAAACATTTAAATAAATTTGTAATCCCACAAAGCTTTATTAGCAGATATCAAACTGCAGAATAAGATTCACTTATTAGACAAACCCATTTCTCATGTAATGATAGCAGCTTGGAATGAAGCAATTAAGATTTGTGGTTTGGAAGACACTTCAAAAATTCTAAAATGGTGTGCATATGATTCAGATTTCACTCCGAACCAGCATGATGATAGATTTAAGAATTGGACTCTAAAAGGATTGACTGATTATTACTCATTTGTCCACAAGGGGGCACTCCAATCTTTTGAATCCCCGCAAAGAAAGCATGGTCTAGATTCTGCTGACTTCTTTAGGTATCTTCAGATCAGGCATTATTTTAATCAGGAACTGAAAGTGAATTTAAACGACTTAGGATTTGTTGGTACATTTATATCACTAGCTACAAATTCAGGAGCACACAATAAAATTATATCTAGGTTATACAATAGTATCTTGAAGGGCAAAAAAGATAACACTCATTATGTTAAAGAGAAGTGGGAAAAAGAGGGTAAATTGATAATCACTGAGGAGTGTTGGGAACATATATGCGAGATACAATGGGTTACAACGGGATCTAATGTATGGCGTGAATTTTGTTGGAAAAATATAATGAGATTTTTCATCACCCCTGTACAGAAGAGGTATCGGGGCATTGGTGATGCTTGTTGGAGATGTGGAGGGGGTGGTGCTAACCATTTCCACATTTTTTGGGACTGCAAAGTTATCTCTCAGTATTGGTCTAGAATTCATGAGCATATACAGAATATTTTTGCATTTATTTTTCTATTGGCTTTTGACACCTTATATCTCTGTAATATATCATCAGATAAACTGGACCTGAAGGACAAGAAACTTTTGTACATCTTATTAGCAGCAAGTAAAAAGGCCCTAACGAGGAGGTGGCTTAAACCAGAACCACCAACAACAGAGGACTGGATAAACATTGTGTACGAGATCTACATAATGGAAAAGCTATCCTTTTCTCTGAAAGTGCAGAGGGACACTTTCTATAAGATGTGGTCCAAATGGACGGAATATGTTAAACCGGTTAGATCTGATTTTCTGTAAACATTGCTGCTTTTTACTAATTGTGCACTGATTTGAAAGTTTAAATGAACAATATAAATAATATGGAAGTAATTTGGTTTCCCCGCCACCCGTTCTTTTGAGTTCTGTTGTTCCTGTGTTAGAAAGTTAAAAATGTTAAAGCAAAGGATTGTACTTCATATGCCTAACAATATGTAAAATTCAACATGCTTTTCCAATAAAAGATAATAAAAATAAAAATAAAAATAAACAAGTCACAGATTTTGCAGGGACGTAAACTTTCAACCACAGCTGTAACAAGAACACGAGCATGACATTGTTACATATGAATTGATAGATGTGAGGCCCTTCTGTAAATTTATTCAGCAGTGTTTAATCTATTTGTTTCTTTTTATATAGTATGTTAAGTATGCACAAGCAGCCCTGCCTGTAGAGCACACTGTGTATGTGCAAGGACTACTTGTTGTCATTGTATTGAAATGACACACGGGCAGATTAAAACATTGGATTTAGAATATATAAAGAGCTTGTCTCATTACTGAGTGTCAATTACAACTATGTTTTCTTCAGCTCAGGATCCTTTGTATAAAAAAAAAAAAAAAAAAAAAACCAACAAATCATAGTTAGCTTGCCATACTATTATCACCAAAATATTGATTATTTTCTCGTACGTAACTAAATTCCTGCCACTATCCAGTCATGGTCATTCATCTTCAAAGGCAAATAAGAACACAAAACAGTGCTTTCCAATTCTTTTATTTGAACAGTACAAATCAACTTCTACTTAGACTTCTGGCTTTGTGCCTGTGCCTTCAGTACTTTGACCACAATCTTCTGCTCCTCAATGAGGAAAGCTCGTTTGATCCTGAAAAGTGATGCAGACAAATATGGATTATTAGCTCACAAAAAGCATTTAAGAGTTTAACTACAGCATTCCTAAATCAATAATTCACAAATTTATGAAAAACTTCATTATTTACTAGTGTTGTTTCATTATTACTAATTCTGTGAAACCCAAAGGAGAACTGTAGCCTACTGGTCGTTCCTTTCCACAAAATAATTTGACTCTATTCAACTGTCATTTTTGCAAAGTACAGTACAAAGCCAATTAAATCCAAAAGCATCAAACCAGAAGTATAAACTGCTATTTATATTTTTATAATTTTTTTTTTAAAAAGTTAATCCATTCATCCTGCCTTGAAGGTTCAAAAAGGATGCAAAAGCATGAAAAAAAGCCATTTAACAGGAGTGTAACGATCCATTGATATTGATCGATACATCAATCAAATGTCTGACAATACAATGCATTGATGTCGTGCGTAAAATATTGATATCTGTAGTATAAATAGGCACCTTTATTTTGGCACTATCCACATTTTTACGTATTGTCCATCTATGCATTACTGCCAACTAGGGGTGTGCAATATGACGATTTTTGATCGTGGACGATAAAAATGTCTCCACGATCTGCATTTGGAGAAATATCGTAGTATCGTGCTACAGGCACATTCTACCAGCTGCAGCTCTGGTGCCGCCATATCAATATACTGTACAACGCCACATAAATTCACATCAGTGTTAACTCAGCGGTAGAGTTACTCTCATGGGACACTGTACTTATTCGCAATCACAAAAGTACATTATTTGCATGTGTTTTAAAGCCTTGCCAGTTAAACTTTTCATTTAATATTCACGTGCTGTTCTGACGTGCGCATTTTCTGAGCCCGTACACCTGAAGCGCGTACACTAAAAAGCCTGTCTAAAAGCGCCTAATTACTGAATTAAGTTATCTTTTGCGCTAATACGGTCAAAACACACAAGGTTTATGTATAGACTCAGTTGATTATGTCTAAAATGAAGGTAAACAGTTCAGACAAACGGATACGTGCTTGTATATTAGATGTGTGCAGCTCTTATAGGGACAGAACTAAACCTGCTGCCGACTGTCATTAAAGGGATAGTTCACCCTAAAATTTAGTTTCTGTCATTATTTACTCACTCACATGTTGTCCCAAACCTGTATTAATTTATTTCTTTTGCTGAACACAAAAGAAGATATTTTAAAGAATGTGGATTACCAAACAGTTTCTGGTCCAGACTGAATTTGATAGTAGGGAAAAAATACTATGGAAGTCACTGTGGATCAACAACTGTTTGGTTCTCCACGTTCTTCAAAATAGCATTTATGTTCAGCAGAAGAAAGAAACTCATTCAGGTTTAAAACTAATTTTGAGTGAGTAAATGATGGTATAAATATAAAACACTATGACAGAATTGACAGACAGATGACAGAATTTTTATTCTTTAATGTTAAAATAAAAACGCAAAGAGAAAACAATACAGCTGCTTTAATAGGAATCAATCTATATAGTTTTATTTTTATATTTGTTCATTAAATTTCTTGAATGCTCCTGCGAAATATGCCTATTGTACCTGAAAATAAAGCACTGTTTGTTTTATTTGTATATTGTGTGTATTTGCAATGTGCATCTTTATTTTATCTTTGTTATTAAAAATAAGAACAATGACAAAGATATTCATCTTCGTCCACTTTGGCCAAAATATCCACCATTCTTTTTTAAATTTTGTTACCTTGAAAGGATTTGTCTTTATAACAAGGAAATCATTTTGGCTGCACTGCTCAAACAAAATAGTAAAACCAACATGACAAAGAATCGTGATAAAATCGTGAAATCGTGATATTTCTAAAAACATCGTGATGATATTTTTGAAATATCGCCCACCCCTACTGCCAACACATGCATTCTCCTTCAAACTCACGTGTCAGGACTCGATAAAAGGACTGCCCGAAGGCACAAGGCAAGCATAAAAGACGTTCGGGATTGTTGACGGAGCTGTCGAGCGCTGTGAGAAGTTTTCTGTACACACACATCTGAAGCGCACGCACACAGATGGCCAGCGCGCAAATACTAAAATACTCTTCCGCTTTTGTGCATGGATGAACAAATACAGACAAAATTACATCAAAATGAGCGTTTTCGTGAATATGCTAGTAAACACAGTCGGTTAGCAATATGTCTTAACTTAAAGAGTTGAGAAAGAAAACGCATGTGTATCAGTATATTGGATCCATGCTTTCGTTCTTAAAGTGAAAGCAAACCTATAATAAACCTTAATTGCTGTCAAAGAAAAATACAGGTAGTGCTCACTGCTCCTGACTAAATATCCTTTGTAACATCAATAATGATTAATTTATATTTATACAGTGAAGACTACTATGCAGTTATTTTATTTGATTATTTCTGTACCTGAAAATTTCTATTAGACTGAGCTCAAAACCCTGAAAAGCACTGTTTCTTGAATTTGTGTCTTTGTTCTATTGTATTTATTTTCTGCTATTGCTTGTAATTTGGTTATCTGTAGAAAAGATTTTTAGTAGCAGCCAAAAAAAGACTGTTAACAGCTAAATTTTTGTGATTTTTTCTAATATTTATTTTTCTACATTAATGTATTTTTTTTTCTTACAACTGGAGTACCTCGTTTTAGTTGTTTCCTAAGGAGGATTTACACTATTTTACACACTATTTGTGCATGTTATTATGCTGTTACTTTGGCAGGTTTGGTCCTGCCATGGACAGCTGACTTCCAAAGCTTTTGATATTCTTCATATTCTGTGCCGTGGTTAGTTTACAGGAGTAACAAATGAAATTTTCCTAAGTTTAAACTGAATTTGACCTTTTTTGGGAAATTAAGGCAATTTTTTTTTCGAACCTAATTAAATGGATGCATCACCTTTTGTTTCAAATTCTTAAATTTAATCAAACTCAAATAGTAACACACTATAGGACTTAGGGATGTGCATCAGCGATCGAGTACTCGATTACTCGGCCGTGACAGCGATGATCGATCATGAAAACGATGATCGTGGGGGAAAAAAAAAATGTCTGATTGGTTATAGCAGCACTTTGGGCGAGCAGCAGCTTGGCTTTGAAGTCACGTAGTGATGTCTGGGTTAGCTACATACACATCTGATTAATATAATAGGATTGCGTTGGGATGTTAACATGTATTTACATGCAGCTGAATGCGCTGCATATTACCAGTATTTAGTTTCATGCTCAAATGCAATGCCCGATATTGAGTTATTTGAGACGGTCATATTGCTTTTAGATGTTTCTTTTTAAAAATGACCGATCCTATAATAATGCAACAGTGATGTTTTTACTTCGTATGACTTCGAAATCATGCAGGCAATTTTAGGAATCACTTGATAATGTAGATGAAAATATAGCACAAATCTACCATAAACATTAATGACATAAGTATTATAATGAGAACTTTATAGAATGTGAAATCTATAGTAAATCCTGTCCTTGCCCGTGTTTCAGTGTGCTTTTTAAAGCGCATCACGGCGCACTCTCTCTCTCGCTATAGCACGTAACTTAAAGTTCACTGGAATTTCATAAACATAGCATGATAATGAGAACTTTATAGGATGTGAAATCTTTAGTAAATCCGTCCTTACCCGTGATGATCGAAATAAGAAACTGCCTAAAATGCCCATCCCTAATAGGACTGTTACCAATCAATCAATACTTTTCAATCAGTATCAACAAAATTTGTGCTTGTAATGTAGATGTGGCACAAAATCTGTTCATTTACACACACTTGTTTAATGCAGGACATGAATGCATTTAACCTGCAGCTATAAATTCAGAGATGAAAAAAACAGTGATGAAATGATTGAGGAAAAAAAAAGGGCAAAATATACTTTAAATATAAACCTAAAAAAGCAAGTAAGTTGCAGGAAATCACTGCACGAGTGAGTCATGCTGCTCAAAGATGCAAAACAGTTCAGATGTGGCTTTGTTTGAAACTATTTTTGTAGACAAAAAGCAAAAACAGGAACTATTAAAATGTGCATCAATTATTATTAACTTCTTGCTTTCTAAAATTAATCTCACATTTTCAATCGCGCAGATATTTGGAGAAAAAACTGTAGGCTACTCTTTGTGTGATATTAACTACAACAGATGATATAGATATAAAAGACTAAATTCATACAGGGGCATATTTGCCCCTTACCTTGAATTTTGGGGCAATTCTAAATGTATTTTAATAGACTAAATCACGTAGTGAAAGCATAAACTCTAAATGTGCACGTGCCGTAGTGTAAGCTGCATCTCGTATGCATGCACTCTCTGGGTGTTTTTGTGATATCATCGACAATGTCAAATCGCATATTTAAACAACAATTACAATATTAGTGTAGACAATATATTTCGCACACCCCTAACTCCTAGGCATAATAAGTTGTTTTGATTATTTGGTGTTTTATTCTGTTGGACTCTTGTTTTCTCTGTTCAGAGAATTGGTCAGCTTTGCTGTGTTTAAATGTGCAATCTAAATAAAATATACTTTACCCATTTAACAATTTTTGGATGAACCCATTATCAATCTAATTATATACAAACAGGCTAATGAAATGGTCTCAGTCAGTTACCTGTCTCGTACACACTTGGCACACATGGAACCACCATAAGCTCGGCTGACATGCTTCTTGGTTTTTGAGAGTCTCATAAGAACCTGGGGTCTTACAGCACGGATCTATTGAGGAACAAACATTAGAACATTTAAATCATGTGTTGTTCACTTATATCTAGTTTTATGTAAATTAAAACTAATCTGTAATCCAATCTGATGTAGTTACCGAGACTTTCAAAGATGTTAACATATAGATGTATTCGCTATTGTAGACCATTTTACTTGATCTCCCTAATATTATAAATTAACTACCCCAAAATACACATTACTGATCTCATCTCTAACAGATATACTATGCCACTAACTAAGCATTTGAACTTAGAAATACTATAAAAATACTCTAGAGATGATAAAAATTGCTTTACGAAATATTTTTAATCTCATGACAAACATACTATTTACTCTACAACAAATCTGTTTGCGATAAACAAGAGCCAAGAAACTAATACTGCTTCTTTTCAAGATTCCACCAGATATATTGGTTTCTACCCTCAAACATCATTCCCATCAGCGTACGGATAACGGATAGTCTAAGCACACAGGAAAGAACTGTAACGTTATATAGTGCACCACTTACACCACGCAGTCTACCGGGACAGATTCCGCATGCCGACTTGGGTGCCTTGCCAGTCTTCTTGGTATACAGGTACACAATGCGGTTACCTGGCGTACGGGACCTGAGTGACAATGCAGTCGTTAAGTACAGCTTTTGAAGTCCGCATTAAACACTATATTGTAAAAAAATAAAAAAATAAAATCTCGGTACATGGTGAGGATCTATTTGCATCAATGCAGGAAATACACTCACAGTCTGGTCTTGTTTGAAGCAGTGTTGTAGGAAAGCCTACGTCGGTAAGTCAGGCGCTGCACCATCTTGACCTGGAAAATTACACTTTCTTTAATTATGCCTGTTCAACAGATGCCAAAGCCTGTGTGGAGTTCAGGCTAAGTAGCGGAATAAGTACCGTTTAGCTTATAAACTACAAATGTCCAAACATCTGTTAAATATGCGTTTTTACAGATGTCCAAACAGCTGTTAAATATACGTTTTAACCAAATCAACGAATATAACAGCGTTACACTTTCACTCTGTTGTAAGATAGTAACAACTGTAAAATCGTAGTCCGATAGGTTCTCGTTTGTGTGGGATGTGAACGACAGCTTCCCATCGTCAACTCAAGCAGTAACAAAAATCCGTTATTATATTATTAATTAACTTAATTTGGCAAGGCTATTCTTCGATAGAACGCGAACTACACGTAGAACTCTTAATATCATATATTTGATCTTCAAAAACGGCAGATGACAATAGATAGCTCAATCACATTTTAAGCGCAAAGACAATCCGCCATACCTGCTATCACTGTAGACGGAAGAGGAAGGATTGGATAGAGGGTGAAAGTTCAAAATCTGCCCTCAACGGAAGCAATACGTTTGCATAGAGCAAAATAAAAGACGTTATTGAGTACTTTGCTGTTGCCAAATATTATAATAAATATTCTATAAAATAGTATATTTTTGTAATCATTGTAATGTTGATTTACTAATAGAAAACACAACTGACTAAAACCAGGCAATACACAGTGTAAGGAGAAAAACAAAAACGTGTAATGTACTTTATTATTTTTAAATATCAAAGTAATTTATTATGCAGTCGAATCAATTGGATTGGATTATACTCACAGTTGCCAAGTCCGCGTATTATACGCGACTTTGGGCTTCTTTTTTTGTAAAGTTGCGTGGAAAAGCTCCAACCAATACGCCCGTATAGGTCGTTTGTCCAAATCCCTGAAATACGACCCATCAGAGCGTATGCTACAATTGCGCCCCTATCGGCAACAGGACATTTTCATATTAGTGTTTTGTACTCTTTTGTCTGTGCTATAATTCGGGTTTCGTGTAGCTCAGAGCATTGCGTTATATACGATGATATGTAATTACGTGATCACGCGATCATGGGTTCGATCCCAGAGAACGCACGCGCTCATAAAATGTGCACTAAAAAAATCATGATTCTGTTTAGGGGTAGGGTTAGGTGTGGTCATTCGTACGAATTAGCCACCTAGTAAAATATGGACGAATACTGTGAGATCGGTGTAAAAAGTCCACACATTGCATTTAAATAAACACGCATTTTGATTGGTAATGACAGTCATACGTCATTTCATGACGACAGACGCAACACGAGACTGTCATTATTTTTACGCGCGCTAGAGGGCGCTTAACTTTAAAACGTAAATATAGGTCGTAATAAGGGCTTGCACAAACGACCTATAGGGTCGTTTTTAGTTGTAGGAAAATCCTTGGTTGCGGTTTTTTGGGCTTATTTAAAAAAATATGGTTAGGGAAATTGACATGTCCATAGAATGACCCCTATATATTTTAGGCTATAAATATGTGGCTATGTTACAGCTCCCATTTGAAGCTCTTGTGCTTTTCTCCTTTTCCATCTCTCCAATCCTATTCTGTTCACAGGTGATTGGAGACGAGTTTTGTTCCCACTTTTGTTGCAGTTTGCAAATTTTTGTAAAATAGCTTCTGTTTTTGCTTTTCAGATAAAAGAGTGGTTTCAGTTTAATATGTTGCAGGCTCATTTATTGGTAATAATTGATAATAAATAATATTGTTGATAATAAATCATCAAAAAAATATTGGGCTTGTTTTGGGCTTGTTTTTGAAGCTGCGGTTGCTTATTTGTCTCGTGAGAGTTGGCAACTGTGATTACACTAATTTGACACACACTAAGTATAACAGAAAGAAAGCATTTACAGCTAGAAATTTACCAATCAAAGTGCTGAGTGCTGGGATACTTGTCAGAGCAGTATTTACATGAAAACAAAGAGAGAGAGAGAGAGAGAGAGAGATATGCTGCCTTCACGTACTATCGGAATTATCGTAAATACGAGTTTAATCGGAAATTGGACGTGAACGGCCTCTCAAGTCGTATTTACTGGGATATTCGGAAATAATTTTTGATACCCGAGTTTCCGAGTTGGGCACGGAAAGGTAATATATTCACATCTATGTGAAGCACTGTTAAATATATTGAAATATATTTCGAAAATATATTTTAAAAATACATATTGCGCCTGCACTCTCACAGAGTGGAACGGGACTGTAACTGTACCAGGGTAACTAACATTGATTTTTATTCATTATTCCGTCTGTCTCTAAATATTAGCGGAAGATGAAAGTTTTAAAAACAATCAATGACAAAACATTTTAACTCGAGCTTTGTCGAATGTTTTATTTTTTTCTGCAGACATTTTTTTTTTTTTTTACACCGCTGGCATATATAGGATAGGCTATACCCTATAAGTTATAAAAATGAATTTCTTTTTCCTTATTTTTGTCTAAATATTTTTCTTCATTACACCTCTTGTTTGGTTTTATTTCATATAATTGCACGTTAAAAAAAATAATTTACTTTGTTATGCAGACGCAAAACGTGAAACTGCAGTCTTATTCGCAGCTCTAGGCTATTTATAGCATTTATATAAATATTTGTAAAATATAATCAGCATATTTTCTTAACCTGTTTTGTATCTTAATTATTTAATCCATGAATTAAAACAAGTTTTTATTACGACATAATGTTGATCAACAACAACTAATGATAAATTTGTAGCCGCTTCGGTCCATTATTTTAAAACTCAAATAGCTTCAGTTTTAAGTTATAACTGCATCTGTCTCGGTTAGCGTAGACTGGTGAATTGTTAATAAACCTATAAATGTGTTCTAGTAGGCCTACTGGCCCATATTCAGATGTTTGTGTGGAGTGTGGGATGCATGACGAGGCGGACGCGAGAGCATTTTATTTTATTTTATTTTATTTTTTCCTAATAATGAAACAATATCAGTTCGAAACTCATAATAGGCCCAACTCATATTAATAAATAATTAAAATTACTACTTTTTTAACCGACACATTCATAATCATTTGGCGACCTTTTCCTGTAGGCCTACTTGTGGCAAACTTTATGCGTGTGATTGAGCGCGGAATTAAGGCTCACTGTGGATTCTAAACTTTGGATAAACATGCGATTAGGCCTAGTTGGCTTAAATGAACGACTAGTTAAATTGTTGGGGGCAGCTCTATTAAATAGCTACCCGTCTCCGCTCTTAGAACTGTCAAGTCCGTAACGGAGAGATCACGTTGACTAGGCTACATTGATTTTCCCTCTGAAACACACACACACACACACACACACAAATTATGAATAGACAACCTTTCTCCGGCAGATTTTGCTGCTTATGGCTTGTGCATTGTAAATCGTACAAAATAGCCTATTATCTCCCCAAAAACTCGTATATAAATAAATAATATAAAACACGTTATAGACTAATTCTTTTTTGAAGTCTGGACTATATTTTCGGGAATTTAGAAAAATATAAAGAGATGGTTCAACACAGGTCTAATGAATAGCCTATTTATATGAGAATTTATGTTTTGACTGTGAATGTCACGTCGATAACGCTGGAATTGCTCTAATGTGATGCTGGTCTTTGGAATACAGGTACTTGCTTTTTTTGTCCAAAGTTGTGATGCAAGTTTTTGAAACACAAAAAAAAAAAAAAAAAACCCACACAATTTCAAAACTTTTTGTGAACGTTCATAAAATATTGTGCTTCACATTTTCATTAATTTACTGTTTATTTTTTTGTTATTTATTTATTTATTATAAAGAAGGTGTGTTATCTAGTTAGGTGTGTTAATCTGGCCCTCTTAACTGCCCAAGTTTCTCTTGGACCCTTAGGGAAATTAATTGCCCTCCCCTGGTCTACATGCAAGCAGGCTTTCTAATAAAATAAGGTGGTTGAGTGTTCATTAAAAAATAAATAAATATATATATATAAAAGTGCTGCTTTATCCGACAATAACGTGCAGGGTGTCATAGAACTACATTTAAATAAATTAAAATTACATTAAATAAATTAAATGTATGATTTAATAATAATTTAATTAGATTTAAGTTATTTATTTATGTAATGTTCTAATTTTATATGATTATTTATGTAAATTCTGCGTGACTGTGACGTGTTTTAATGCGTGCGTGCTGAACGTTCGAGCCACGTTCAAACGCTGGAGCTGAGGAAGGTGCCATGGAAACGGAGTGGCAACACAACGACTGACAAGCAGGAAGCTCTGTTTCTCGCTGCTGTTTTTACTGTTTTCGGTAAGTTTAGTCCCTAAAATCTCACAAATATTAAATACAGCTATTCCTGACGCCTCACTTGCTTGTATTTGACTCGTTTCTGGTGAAATTAGTTCATAGAAATGTCTTCGAACAAGTCCGTTAGCATCTTAGCCGTTTTCAGAGGACGTAACTTAACGTTAATGTTAGGCTAACTCCATAGACTGAGCTCTTTTTGAATGTTTGTGATTTTATTCACATCTTTATGTATTGATGAGAGGTTTTGACAGTTCTGTAAAAGTTTTGCTGGTAATTATTCAGTGGGTGATTGGAAATAGGCTCATTTATTTAACCTAAACATATAGCCTACACTGTACCGTTAATCGCTGACGTCACTTACATCAGCGGGACAATTAACTGAATCTAGCTCAAATGTATTTTGATCTCTCATGGTAAACAAATGTTGATAAAAATCTGTTCTGTGATTTCAGAAGAAAAACAAAAGCACGGCAAGATGGGAGGCTCCAAGATTTCACAATTTCTGAAGGGAGCTGCAGATGGAGAAGTAAGGAACACAAGTGAACAGGTGAAGCTTCTTAAAATTTTAAGAGGGCTTTGACATCCACAAGTAAGAAGTATGAGCAATTAAATAAGTAAACCTAGTAGCAAATTATGTTATGTTAAAAGAATGTTTTCTGTATATTCTTCTTTCACTTTTCTACATTTTACCTGCTCTAGCTTGGTTCCTTGTAATAAACCTGGCTGGCATTGTATACTAAATATTGTTGGCTCTGTGACAAATTGCTTCTTATGTTCCTACATTCTTCCATGTTGATGGCCTGTACCCCAGACTTAGAGCGGACCTCCTGTCGGACAACATCTCCCAAGCACAATGAACAATATGGTTGGTAAGTTAACCTCAAACATGCACTAATGTTCAAAATTCAGTAAAATACTTTGTTTTTGAAAAGAAGTCTTTCACCAAGCCTGAATTTATTAAAAAAAATTCAGATTAAAAAAAAAAAACAATTTAAAATAGCTGTTCTCTGTGCGAATATATTGTAAAATGTAATTTATTCCTCTGATCAAAGCTGAATTTTCAGCATCATTACTCCAGTCTTCAGAGTCACATGATCCTTCAGAAATCGTTCTAATATGCTGATTTGCTGCTCAAGAAACATTTCTGATTATTATCAATGTTGGACCTCAGGACCTCAGACTGGGCCGAAGGTTTACCTTTCAACAAGACAATGACCCTAAGCACACAGCTAAAATAACGAAGGAGTGGCTTCACAACAACTTTGTGACTGTTCTTGAATGGCCCAGCCAGAGCCCTGACTTAAACCCAATTGAGCATCTCTGG
Organism: Onychostoma macrolepis; assembly: GCF_012432095.1. Lineage (NCBI taxonomy): Eukaryota > Metazoa > Chordata > Actinopteri > Cypriniformes > Cyprinidae > Onychostoma > Onychostoma macrolepis. The sequence goes on from NC_081161.1 coordinate 13,615,555, forward strand.
AGAGACCTAAAAATGGCTGTCCACCAACGTTTACCATCCAACCTGACAGAACTGGAGAGGATCTGCAAGGAGGAATGGCAGAGGATCCCCAAATCCAGGTGTGAAAAACTTGTTGCATCTTTCCCAAAAAGACTCATGGCTGTATTAGATCAAAAGGGTGCTTCTACTAAATACTGAGCAAAGGGTCTGAATACTTAGGACCATGTGATATTTCAGGTTTTCTTTTTTAATAAATCTGCAAAAATGTCAACAATTCTGTGTTTTTCTGTCAATATGGGGGGCTGTGTGTGCATTAATGAGGAAAAAAATGAACTTAAATCTTGAAATATATCAACTTCTATTTTCATTTGAATGAAAAACATGAGGGCTTTTCACACATGAAATAGTTAACACTGGGTGAATGTAAACCCCAGGTAAACTGAATACTGGTTTATCTTGCTTCATGTTTCACACAGAATATAATTTACCTGGGGTTGACAATTAATCCTGGGTTTTCATATGCTGCTGTTTTACATTGTACATTACTAAACCCCAGGTAAACATCCTTATATGTACATTTTCTGTATCAGTGTCACTGATTGGACAGACACTGCATGCGATGTGATACAAAAATGCCCAAGCACATCCTCATATTACATACAGCTGACTTTACTATCAAGTTTATCCTGAATGTACTTTTTAGATTATAAAAGAAATATACAGTTTCTTTTTGACCCTGGCTGTTGTGTTTTCTGTCAGCATTTGACATTTTTGACATCCTGTCCAATGCTGAATTTAATTTACTGTTTTTATGCAGTGCTTATTTTTGCAGTGACTGTCCAAAGCACTTGAATATGAGGCAGGCAATTGGTTGTCTGTCTATTGATAAAGGGTTAACAATGCTAAAGCTGTAGAAACCCTTCTCTGGAGTAGGCTTTCATTACACCAAGTTAAAGTGGTGCTAATCCCCATTACAAGTGTGAAATGTTTCTTTACATGGGGTTAAAAGTGGTGTTTACACTGTACATATTTATTCATTTATTGGGGAGGCATATATGGACTTGGTTCCAATTGATGATCTGTTAACATTGTATTTTTCCCCTCCATGTGCATGTCCCTTCATACAAATATGATTTATCCTGTTAGAGAATTTTGCAGTTAAAAGGTATCTCTTTATCCCTTTCTCTCTCTCTGGTCATTTGACTATAAATGAACTTTTTCACAGGAAACATTTGTACACTTCTCTCAAGAAGAAGCCACAGATAACAGAAGATCCCTGTCTGCACTGCAGTCAGATGGCTTTGCAACAACTAAAAGTCTTCAAAGGTTTAGTGGAAGAGCCATGCTTTCTAAAATTGAAAGAGGAAGACCAGGAAAAAGTCCTTCTTCAGCTTTCACAGTCTGAAACAGATGATGATCGACAACTGGCCAAAGAGCTTTAGCCTTTCGCTTCCAAATTAAGGATGATACTTTTTTTTTTTTTTTTTTTTTTTAGTATATTATGTCTTTGCTACTTAAATGGAAAAGAACATTTTATCAAAATTTAATATATTTTGTGTTTAGATTTTTGGGTTTGATGGATCTAATTTTGCTTGCTTCAATCAATCCTGTGTAGAATTGTGTAATGTGTATGAAAAAATGCTTAATTCTGAAATGGTTGAGTAAAAATATTTGTTGAGTTGAGTTTTAATTTGTGTTTTATTCTTTGTGTTCAGTATTAAGTTAAGACATAACAAACAAGATGAAAAACATTTGACTTTAGCCTCTTAAGGCCCGAGAAAAAAGTTTTTTCCATGTCTTTACATTGCTTAGAGCATTAAAAATAATGTTTTAATATATATATATATATTTCATTCATAAGATATGCTATGTCCTCAGTAGAGGACATCAGAACTCAAATTCTTAAAAAAAAAAAAAAATACATGAATGAACATGCATAGGCAAGAACAACTGATTTTTTAAATCACCAATACATTTTTAATTTACAAGATTTTTTTTTTTTTTTTTTACCAAACTATAAAGATGATTCTCAACTATGTTATAATAGAATGATTTGATATACCATTTTTCTTTCTGCAAAATGTGTGTAAAATGTATCTATAAACTAAATCTAATTTACATATTAATGTGTTTTTGGGGCATGAAAAAAGAAGTGTAATAATGGGAGTAATAATTGACACAATTTTCATAATATATAAAATTTCATAGAATATTGAAATATGAATATGTCTCCCAAAATGCGTAATAAACATGCTTTTAGTCCCGGTGTCCTCATATGAGGACATGTATGAATTCGTAACAAAAAGTCATATTTTGATTTGAAACCCCATAACATTTTCCTGAGATGCTGATTTATGGCACACAGTTTAAAAAATTAGACAGATTTAAATGATAATTACACTAAATTAATTTCAGACATTTTTGAAGACCAAGGAGAGGGAGTGGTCATGGTGAAACATCCAATCATTTGGTATGTCTGAAAAGCCATGAATGTGCTCTGTACAGGACATCCAGGCTTAAAACTGTGACATGCGTAGTCTCAGAGAAATTCACTAAAATATAGTGTCCTCATATGAGGCTGCAGGGTCTTAAGAGGTTAAAAATACTTAACAAGGGGATACAAGGCGTGTGTGTGTGTGTGTGTAGGGGTGTAACGGTTCACAAAATTCACAGTTCGGTTCGATACGATACAGTGGTGTCACGGTTTGGTATGTTTTTGATAAAGCAAAAAGAAAGAAATGCCAGAGAAATTTCCTTGATTATTACAAATTCTTTATTTATTAAAACTTTGAACAATGATGGAGCTATACTTGACCCATCTTCTGGGGTGTGTTTTTGGCAGCATATAAAACAAAAATAGCTCTGGTTTGAAGTTTTCCAGTTGATGTAGCCTATTGTCATGTACCAGATTAATCTTTTCCAATAAGTTTAAATTCGTTTAAATTGATTTTACCTTTAATGGGCTTTTTTTTTTTCTTTTTTTTTTGGAAACACAGAAGTTTTGCTTTTACACTCTATTTAATGCAGCTCTGAGGGACATGTAATGCTTTAACCTGCAGTTACAAATGCATAAATAATGTTTTGATATTTTAAACATAAAACATGGACAACTGATGTTTGAAATTAATTAAAAAATTAAAAGATACTTTAAATGTGAAATTAAAACCACCAGCAGGTGGCAGCAAATCACTGTTAATAAGTGAGTCATTGCGATTGAACCGAATCATTTAACGGTTGATTCAATCAGGACGAAACGCCGTCATGTTGATTAGAGACACAAAACAGTGCTGTGACTGTTTGGAATTATTTTTGTTGGCGAAATTGAGCAAAACCAGGCTGTGTAAAACGTAAGTCTCTTAATTAACTTATTGCTTATTGAACTGTTGTAAAAATCATTTGTCGAAGGTCACCTGACCAAACCTGGAAAACAGGTCTCTTTATTTTTTTATTTTTTTATTTGAGATAACAGTAGGGGAATTCAAAGTCATACAAAAATATGAGTCTATAAACATTTTTTGAAATTTTCATACATTTTTCAAAAATTATATATCTAATACATCAAGAATTTACTTTAATAGTTGAGATGTCTTAACAGCTTTACGATTGTTCTGTACTGAATTTAGAGAATCATAAAAAACCTTTAAATCAATGGAAAATAGTCTACCATTTGGTACAGTTAACATACATTTTGCTTTGTGTATGTGATATTTCACCAATAAAACAATAATTTTAATTATATTGTCCATTTCCAATAGTATCACTATTGGATCTATTGGTATCACAATCCAAAAACAAGACCATTATATCAGTTATAGTGACAAACTTGTAAAACATTTCAAAAAGAAACAAAGAAACTTGGGACCAAAATAGTTTGGTATAAGCACAACTGAAAAATAAATGAAAAATGGTTTCTGACTCTTCTTTACAAAAACAGCATAAGGGCGAGAACCCCACTTTAAACTTACTGATAAAATCATTACATGGATAATATCTATGCATTGTTTTAAAATGAATTTCTTTAACCTTATTAGGAATTACATATTTATTCATATCTGACCACAGATTCTGAAATAAAAGCGAGGGATAATCCTGTTTCCATTTCACCATTGCCTTAGGAAAAATACTTTTTTCTTTTGTTAAAATTTTCCTAATATAAAAGTTATTGAATTTTTTTATCCCTGATAGAAAGGCCCCCAACAGTAAGATCTGTAAGAGAACCAATAACCGGCTTATACATTTTTAATAAGTAGGTTTGGGGAAATACAGTGAATTAGTTTTATATATTCACTGGAAGATAATTTAATCCACAATTATTAATATATACAGTGTAATTATATAGATCACCTGAGTGATTTAATAAATCTGTAACAAAAATTAAACCTTTGTTAAACCAATCACTCCAAAAAATGAAATGAATAATATATATTGATTGTTCCAAATAACACATGAATGGGGAGAGAAATTATGTTTATAGACTAATTTCCATGCATCCAAAGCTTGTTTGTGAAAGTTAGACAACTTAATGGGGAGCTTAGTGCATTTAAAATCACAGGCGAGTAGAAAATGAAGACCACCACATTTTTTGTAAATAACATTGGGTATAGAGAACCATGGAAAATTATTCTCACAAAGACAATGCTTGATCCAGTTAATTTTAAAGACATTGTTAATAGTATTAAAGTCCAAAGCATTTACTCCTCTTTCTGATACACTTCTAATTATAGTTTTTCTTTTAACGTACTCTGTCTTGCCCCTCCAGATGAATTTAAATAAAATTTTGTCAATTGCGGAACACATATCAGAATCTATATAAAGGGATAATGCAAGGTATACAAGTCTGGAAATTCCTTCAGCCTTGGAGATCAACACTCGACCTTGAATAGATACATTTCTTTGAAGCCAACAATTGAAAATATTTCTTGTCTTTTGTAATCTTTGTGAAAAATTTTCTTTAATTCTCTCTGAGGCTGATTTACTAATTACAATACCCAAGTGTCTAACTACCTGTTTAACCTGTATCCCAGATATATAGGAGTCATCCAATTGATGTATTGCCATAATTGACTGATAAACCTGAGGCATCAGAGAACAATTTAAGAGCCTCCAAAATAACAGGGACCTGATCTTTATTCTTCAGAAATAAACAAGTGTCATCGGCAAGTTGACTAATAGTTAAAGTGAAGTCTTCCATCTCGATGTACAGTATAAAGATTTAAAGTTTCTGCTACTAATAAAAATAAAAACGGGGAAATAGGGCACCCCTGGTCTAATCCCTCTTTGGACAATAAAACGAGAAGATGTACCACCAGACAAAGAAACACTGCTTGAAATATTATTATAAAATGTATGCATTATATTTTTAAAAGTTGGGCCAAAACCAAAATGATCAAGGGTCTGATACATGAAATTGTGCTCAACGGTGTCAAAAGCCTTGTAAAAGTCTAAAAACAAAATTAGAGCTTCCTCATTTACTATATCGGAATAATCTAAAAGGTCTAACACCAGTCTGATATTATTTGAGATATTTCTCCCCTTCATAAATTCAGACTGGGTTATGGATATGATTTCCTCCAAACATGGTTTTAATCTATTGGCATATAAAGATGCTAATAATATGTAATCTGAGTTAAGCAGCCAGTTATCTAAATGCAAAATATCTTTATTAGGTTTTGGAAGCAATGTAATTACTCCCTGTTTCATTGATTCAGTAAGTTCTCCATTTACACTAAAATGCTAACTCACTTCCGGGTTTTCGCCTACAAAGTGACATCATAGTTCCCACACTCTATTGAGAAACAGCCTAAGTGTATCCCATCATGCATCATGTTCTGGAAATAAATTGTGAGACTTTTTGCCGAGATCTCGCAAGAAGTCATGGAAACCTTTCCAATGTAAGTTAAATATTAATAATAATTAGATATTACAAATAATTTGGTAGGAAAACAGTGTTTATACGTTTATTGGTGCAAAGATGAGTAGTGGTGATATTTATTTTGTACAACATTTGCAACTGCTTCTTATCATTTAATTAGAAGAACCACAAATTAAAATTGTGTTATGTTATAGGGACTACTGAACAAACATTTAGAAGTTGATTTTAAAATGCAAAGTATTTAAAATTAAAATAAAAATAAAGCTGTGTAAACACTTGCATTTTTACAACACTATAAGTGTGTCCCATCAGGTAATGAAAAGTTCGACACACACTTGTGGTCTTCATCCTCAGTTGAACACTTGGGCCAAACACAGGAAATACGTCATATAAGTTGTCAAGTGCAAAGACCGCAAGTGTGGGTATTTGGACAAGGCATTTGTCTATTCCCTTTCCTACACTTACATGACACTCACTTAGTCCTAGGCTTGCCAACCGTCCCGTATTAGCCGGGACGTCCCGTATTTTGGGCCTAATTGATTTGTCCCGTTTTTTGACTGCTACGCTGATAACCACTGACTGATAAAACAGCAGCAGTGCTGATCACGACCACAGACTGTAAAAAAACAATCACGACACTTGAGAATGATCACCAACACAACACCTGTCATCATCCAGTCATAGCCCCCCTCACGCAGTGTACGTTAAGTAAATCAGAAATCGTGAACATAACTGTTCGAGGAAGGCTGCGGAATCCTCTGCGGCTCGTCGCTCACAGCAAGCGCCGCTCGCACTAACGCCAATTCCGTCCGTGTTTTGACTAGAGGTCTTCACGGAGGACCCGAGACCCGGGACCCGACCCGGGACCCGTACGGGTTCGGGTCTATATTTTAAATGGTCAGTCGGGTCCCAATCTATTACTTCGGGTCCCGGGTCTGTTTAACATTGTGTGTAATACCCGAGTCGATCGGAGAACACCGCACCCGCCAGTGATCAGTGTCAGTTAGCATGCGTGTGTTTTGTAACTTGCAGTTTGTAAAATTAGGATGAGAAAATTGTGAGCGGGAAATAAGGTTAAAAAAAAAAACACGCGGAGTTAATGTAGCCTACTGCATGCAGGCGGTGATCATGGATTCCTACATGAGTGATTTGAAAAAAAATAAAAAAAAGCTGGAACAAAACTGAAGAGACGCACCTGTTATTGAACATGCACGCAGTAAAGTGTAATGCACTTCTTGTTCTGCACGTTTTTTGCTAAAAAAATAATTGCTCCGAGTCTTTATTACATGCAACAAAAAGTATCGTTATTGTTGCGTAAACGCAACAGTCGAAGTTGACTCGAGATGGAGAAAAAAAAAACTGCGAAGTTGCATTAGTCATCCATCACTGACCGTGACAGCAAGTAGACTTTTAAAGCAATAATCAGTGGATTAAGACTCTTTCAGTCAGCAATAGAGAGGAACGAACAGCTAACATGGATGGAAATTTATTGGCTTGGAGGATTGTATGTATCGCAGTCAGGGAGAAGGCTACTAACAGTAGTAAGGGATTTTTTTCTTTCTTGTTATTGGCTTAATAGTAGTTTGCTGTGCAATATGTGCCAATCGGGTGCAGTCGGGTCTGTGTCTTCCCGGCCGGGTTCGGGTCCAACTTTCGAATAATGGTCGGGTCCGCGTCGGGTCCGGGTAGTACATTTAAGGCATTTCTCGGGTCTGCACGGGTTCGGGTCCCACTTTCAAATAAAACACGGGTCCGGGTCGGTTCGGTTCGGTTCGGTGCAGCACATTTACGGGTCTTTCCCGAATTCACGAATTTTTGGACCCGTGAAGACCTCTAGTTTTGACTTCAGTAAATCAGTTTAGGTGAATACAAACAACGTGATTATTTTTCATGAGTCCAACATCCCGCCGCGCAAGAGATGTGGTCATAAGGGAAGTCATCTTTCACTATGTTGTAGAGAAAAACATTTTATATTTAAGTAACTATAATTCTGAACCTTGGACCTTATTCTTGAAACACAAAATGACCAATAAAAAGTTGTCAAGCACCAAAAGCAGCCTACATTAAATCTATAAGCTATCTTTAATTGAAAGATACTCATTTTCATGCATTATATATGTGTGTGTGTGTGTACAGTCCCCCACCCAATGGTGTCCCATATTGTCATTTTCAGAAGTTGGCAACCCTACTTAGTCCCCTCACACACACACACACACACTATAATTATCCATTAGATGCTGTAGAAAACTTCTGCTTCTTGTCACCCTATCCTCTTTAACATTTCTCTGAATTTGGTATCCTACAAAATCAATAGGCCTAACAGGGGATGGTTGGGAGACAATAAACTCAGCAGGAACAGGTTTTGCATGGAAAGCAAATGAATGGGCTGCAGAAATGTCATTTAATAATATAACATTTTCAATGGTTACAATTACAATTAGTTATTCTTTCCAAGAAACAGAACAAGAACAAGAAAGGAATTAACTACAAAGACAATTACAGAACATAGGATGCAAAGAATTTACAGTCATCAAATTATTAAAAACAAAACAAGGATCTGGTAAAATTATAAAAGCAGTTTTAAAATTCATCAAGATTAGTGGACTCAAAAAATAGAATCTGGTTCCCATCATCTCTACACCTAGACGGAAATCACTTAACACTCCAGCACAGGAGGTGGCGGAATGCACCTAAAACGTTGGTGTGCGACCAACCATTTAACCACAGAAGGAGAAGGAGAAGACTTGTGGGGGCAGTATGTACTATGCACCTTAACGTTGGCCTGTAACCGCCAGAAAACTAAAAAGAAGAAGAAGAATAGTTGTGCTTGTGGTTTGTAGTGGACGGTACTCTGGTAATAACGTTCTACTGTTTTTATATATTTTACTGAGGTCGAAAGAATGTCGCAGCCTTCTGAAATAAACATGACAGACATGCGCAGCGCAGATAGCCTGTGGCCCGCTGCTGACGTCTGGATCAAGAAGCCACATGTAGTAAATAAGAGACTGTGTGGCGTAACAGAGACGGAGTACAGGGACGTGGACACTGCGGAATTAATTCAGGTTTTATCTCCTCTTCTGGGGACCAGTATTAAGATTGCTGATATTTCTATGTTTCTTCACACTGATATTGTGGATAAGGAGCATGAAACTGCAGGACGCTGGTGTGTTGGAGTCAGAACTCTTATTCCCAAAGTGAACAAGACAGGAGAGTGTCTATACAAAGAGGTTATCATAAAAGGTGACAAACAGCACGAGACCATTTGGATATGTTGTCTTTTTTCTCGTTGGCTTTAGACTTTTTTTCTCTTTTTTTTCAAAGATATTGTTGGGCATGCAGTGACATTTATCCCTTTTGAAGAGACCGATGTGGGACAGACTATTGTCAAGAGCAGTAACATTTATCAAATCCAGCTGCAGTTAAAGCCAGAGGAATGGTAAGTGTCAACTTGAATGGAAATTAAAAACAGATTAGATATCATAGCTTGACTATCATCATGCTAATTAACCTTTCAGTGTGTATGGAATTTTAAACACCTCAAAACAGAAAAATGGGTCAATGAGTACATTGGACTTTTGACTGGTTTTTGTTTACTTGGTTACATTTAACCCAACAGAGCAAAAGACAGTTAACACAAGAGATACGATGAATAAATTGTTTTTGTTTATTTAAAATGATCAGTTTGATATATCCCACTTAACTTCCTGTTTCAGTAGGAAATGTGTCAGTACAGGAAAAAAACTGCCTGTCAAGCCATTTTAATGAGTCTTTAAGCATTTTCCCCAGAAATTGTAGTTATGAGTTAATTTATCCCAGATGCTTTAGAGCAGTGGTTCTCAATTCCAGTTCTCATACCTCATATCTCTGCATATTTTGCATGTCTCTCTTATAGGGATGTTCATTTCGGTTAATTTTCCCAACCGACAACCGCCACTTGTTATTTCAACATTAACTGTTAACTGATAAGATTAGAATATTAAATTAGCATTGAATAAAAATAGAATTAATGAGTGTCTTCACCCATTAAATATACAAACACTTTTTTCACAGGTTTATTTTAACATGTGCAAACAGAATAGATCAACAACAGACACAAGTCAGATTTTCGCACACCTGCAGCATTTCTGACAGAAAAACAGAATAATATAAATAAAAAGTAACAAAATAAATAGGCCTACACTAAATATTTTTCTCTTAAAGGCACAATATGTAAGATTTTGTTATTCAAATATCCAAAAAACCACTAGAACAGTGTTGTATATTTTGCTGACTTGTGTACTTGCATTATCTCAAATGTTTCGAAGAATGTTTAAATCCAGAGAAATAGGCTATTTTAACTAGTGAAACGGACCGTGTCTATAGTGTCATTGTGTCGCCTGCCAATGACGTCATACACCCTTGATTTCCGGTTTTGTTTTGTAGAAAACATGGAAACACCAAAGACGCTTTAATATGTTATGCGTTTTATTAGACAGGTGACAACCGCACAGAGTAGCATTATAACAGAACTTTCGGTAACACTTTACTTGAAGGGGTGTACATAAGACTGACATGACACCTTCATAATCATGGCATGAATATGAAGGAGATTTTATGCATGTTTATGACAACTGTCATTATGTGTAATTCACTCAGTTATGTCATTTTTAATGCAGAGATGACATTGTTTGAGATGTCTTTATGACAACTTGATATAAACCATCACATTATAACCCGTCAGTGTCTTTGTCATGACAACTTGACATTACCAAGACAACATAACCTGTCATAAACATGACAGATGAGATTATCAAACTTAAGAAACTACTTACTTTATGGGTTAACATTACATTAAACTGTCATGTGGTTGGTTTTGCCAATTAGCTGTCATGAGGCCATTATAGTTGTCATTAATATTTTTCTGACCACTTTTATTCAGTGGTACAAATTGAATTTGTCATTAAAATGTCATTAAGTGTTAATACTCTGTCAAATAAATTTATAACAGTGTCATGAATATTTTTCTTGACCACAACTACAGTGGTACAAATTGAATTTGTCATGAAAATGTCATTAAGTGTTAATACTCTGTATTTTATAACGTCATGAATATATTTTCAATATTTCAAATGTTGTAAAAAAGATAAACAAGTGTTAGAGAAATAAAATCAATCATCCAATAATAATAATAATAATGGTTAAAATTGAAAAAATGATATTTTATTGCATTTGAAGATCGAGTCACCCAAAATTAAATGAAAACAGTACAATGGTGGTTTAAGCTATGCAGCGTTTGGTCCATATCACTGCAAAATCAGTTAATTACAGCATCCAGCACATTTATATTTTCTTGACATGCTTTTTTTTACATCACGGATAAGTCTAACGTTACCTAAGACACCATCACGGTGTGCACCTATAACCGTTTTATTATTACACATTCACGATGCTATTGGCTCTTGAATGTCTCTTGACCGATCGCGTCATGCTGTTGTGAAATGCTATTGGCTTTTGTATGTCTCGTGACCGATTGCGTTATTCTACGGGACGGGAGTAAGGGATGGGTGATATCTCTTATTTTATTTTCGATCTGATACCGATATTTTCAAGGCCAGTATCGTCGATACCGATACCTCTAAACTAAACTAAACTAAACTGATCTTTTAAATTATTAAAAGAATATAATCAGTAATTATACTCACTTAAAATTAGATTTTAAAGCCATGTTTTTTTTTTTTTTTTACATTTCATAGGCCTTTGTTTGATTACACTGTCAGAAATAAAAGGGAGCATATTAGTACCATACAAGTATGCATACTTTAAGGTTAGATAAGGTGTACCTTTGAGGGTACCTCAAGAAAAATAAACATGGTGTTACATAAGTACTAAAATGTATTATTATTATTATTATTATTATTAATACCATGGTAAATTTGTGGTTACTGCAGTTTTACTACAAATACAGTGGTAAACTGTGGTTACTGTAATAAAACCATGGTTAATTTTTGTAAAAGTTTGCCAGGCTGTTGTACCTCTAAAGGTGAAACTTTAGCATATTTTTTTCTGTCAGATTTATTAACAGCAATTACAGAACATAACACAATCTATTTGAACTTTCAACAACCAGTTTAAATAAATTTACTTGCACAAACCAGCCTATTTAAAATAAATATTACATGTACACAAAAGTTTGGGGTTATTAAGATTTTGTAATATTTTTTAAATATGTCTCACCAAGGCTGCACTTACTTGAACAAAAAAATAAAAATAAAAAACAGTAAAAACATTTTCAAATTGTGAAATATAATTAAAAATAACTACTTTCTATTTTAATATATTTTAAAATATAGTTTAAAATGCATCTGTGATCAAAGCTGAATTTTTAGCATCATTACTCCAGTCTTCAGTGTCACATGATCCTTCAGAAATCATTCTAATATTATTTGCTGAAACATTTCTGATTATTGCTGCTTCATATTTGTGTGGAAACAGTGATGCGTTATGCCCCGTTAAATATGAAGCTGTTTTATTCAAGATGCCTTCAAAGTAGACACTAGAGATGTTCCGATACCCTTTTTCCCTTCCCGATACCGATTCCGATACCTAGGCTCAGGGTATCGGCGATACAGAGTACTGATCCGATACCTGGGTGTGTATCTGGTTATACAGCTGTATGTACTACTTACTAGCCCTGTATGAATTGATACAATTATTTTATGGTGTGCTTCACCATAGATAGATAGATAGATAGATAGATAGTCTGGCGAGTAAACAAAAAATATAATATATAATGTTTGGAAAATGGCACATCTTTTTAAATATCTAAATGTACACTCTTAACATCAGTCAGTCAAGCATTATAAATATATTATGATAATAAAGTATTATTTAGTGATAGAACTAAATAATAAATTATTTAGCAATTAGAATTAAAACTTGGTAACCATGTATGAATACATTTTAGTCATTTTAACTGAACTTAAGCCCGATTTATGCTTCTGCGTCGGACCTACGCCGTAGCCTCTACGGTTTTCATTTATACTTGTGCGTCGTCGTCGTCGTCGACGTGCAGTTTATGCGGGCCGCTAGTCCGCAGTGTCCATGGGCATGTTGTTTGTGAACCCGCAGTACCACGGCAAAAGCCGAAGAAGAAGCGGCTCGTGAGAGAAGCATAGCCGTGACGGCGGAAAATAAATATCAAATCATTAAATCATTATTTAAATCTACAAAAAGGAGACAACAACGGAACAGGAGAAGATGGCATTCTTTCAATCTCCGCAAGGACGTGTACCACGGCAGATCAACATTGTTTGTCGCAGACAACTAGTGATGTATAATGCTATGTAGTATAATAAATAAGACACTTGTTCTTTGCTTTGTTTTATTTTAAATAAGAAGGTGTAACATTAAACTATATTACAGCGCTCATAAACGCACACAAAACTCAAGTGCGTACGGAGGGAGGGGTTCTAGCAGACCAATCACAGCGCTTGCGGTCCGCGCTGTTAGATTTTTGGAGAGGTGTACGTCAGGTACGGCGTAGGTTACGGTGCAGGCCTGTGTGTCTCTGCGTAGGCTACAGCGTAGGTTCGACGCAGAAGTATAAATTGGGCTTTTGGACTGGTGGTGGTGCTTTTTTTGTCATTCAGTGTTTCTGTAAAAATGGGGAAAAAACTATCAATAATACTGATAAGATAAAAATCATACTATGAATTCTACTAAGAACAATATAAGGATTAATGAGCTGCTGGATTCATGAATATTAATCATGTTGTCTGCATTGGCTCTAACTGATTTGCTGAAATCAAAACAGGGACGATAATAGGTGAGCGCCAGCCAATGAGATTGTCATTTGTGCATTAGCTCCGCCTACTACCAGAGAACCCGGCAGTTCTTAAAAGCTGAAGAATTCCAAAGGAACTCCGTTATTTTGACAGGAAAATACAGCAAAGAATATAGTTTACATACCATGCAGAATTGACGCGCTACATGAGCTAAACAGCTAGCTAATTTAACTGATTACCTAAGTCCATTGATATCGCCAGTTTATTTAATACTGCTATTAATACGTTCTCCGACAAGCGGAAGCGATGAGACCTGTTTTCCAGGTTTGGTCAGGTGACGTTCGACATATACTCTATTATTCGCTAATATAGTCTATTTTTCCACTTAGAAGCTTATTTTATGCACCAAGTTTCTTGATAAATAAAATTAGTGGTTACAAAAATGCACTTTAGAATCGATATTTTTATATGAGGATCGATCCTTTCGATACAACATCAGTATCGAAAGTATCGATACTTTAGGATCGATCCGTCCACCCCTAACGGGAGTATGCTTTTGAATGAGATGTGCGCACATTAGTGGAGCGGGATCATTTTCAGCGATTAAAACCTTGTGTTTTAAGCCCGGTACACACCAAGCCGATGGCGACGAAAGCAGACTGTGGGGTCGGCTCACGTCGGTAGCGTCTGGGTCCAAAGTTGTCCTGACACACCAAGCCGACGCTCGACACCTGACGGTCAAGTAGTACGTCCGTTCTGCGCCTTTTCTCGCACACTGGTTCGCCAGCTGAGCAGCCAATCTGAATGATCAGATGGCCCGACTGACCGACGACCGTCGAATCGGCCGAAAAAAATGTATGGCTTCAGAAGGACTTGGAATACAACACTACTTGTTTGTAATGCTTTTATACTGCTTGTTTACGGTCAGTTTCTGCAATAAATACCTGTGACTGCACTTATATTTGCCTGTTACATGTTTTATATTTTTCAGAGGTGGGTAGGTTTAAGGTAGGGGTGGGATTGGGTGCTCCAAAGAAAGTATAAATTTATATAAAATTCAATTTTTTTTTTTTTACAAATGTATGCAAACCATTCAATTAAGACAAACAACTGAAAGCTTGTCATAGTGCTTGCATGTTTTGTTGCTCTTTTGTTGGTTTTGATTGCTTCTATTTGACGGAGTATTAACACTGACAGTTTAATATAATGTTAACCCATAAAGTTTGTAGTTTCTTAAGTTTAATTAATCTCATCTGTCATGTTTATGACAGATTTATGACAGGTTATGTTGTCTTGGTAATGTCAAGTTTTCATGACAAAAACATCACAAACAATGTCATCTTTGCATTAAAAATGACATAACTGAGTGAATTACACTTCATGACAGATCTCATAAACATGCATAAAATTTCCTTCTTATTAATGACGGTGTCATGTCAATCTTATGCACACCCCTTCAAGTAAAGTCTTACCGAACTTTCAAATGTATCTAGTATGATAAAACAGCGCTGGTTTACCCCACATAAGCACAACCAGAAGGGGCGGAAGTGGTCGACTGTGGCATAATAAAAGCTCCGCTGCTTTCGAGCTGTGTGTCACGCTCGTCAAAATCTTTGCGCTCGTTTAGCGGCCTCGTTTCATTTCGATGGCTTTCTGCCTCACTCTGCTTCATACTATGATGTTAATAAATCTTTAATGCATTAGCTCATCCATGAACATGATTTCTGCCCGAGTCCCGTCGGATTGCATCGGCTGTGGGAATGAAGACAACAACTCTCATGATTCCACACTCAGTCAGGAACTATGCCTCTGTTTCTTTGTTTGTTTTGAATAAGCGCCCTCTAGTGGCGAAAACTTACATACTGTGCCTTTAAATATATTAACACGACAAAACGAAGACACAGTGAATCCTTCTGAAGCTTTGAAGAAACGGCAGTTTTTTCCATCAGACTAAGTTCGTCAAATTAAAATAGCAGGCCTACCTCAATCCACAAATTGTTTAGTTTTTATTTAAAAAATGTAACATGTCTATGTGCTGAGGGGATAGTCTGGAGCGCAGCCTGTTGACAGTTAGCCCCGCAGCAGAAAACACCCTCTCAGATGGCACAGAAGTCCCGGGAATGCAGAGATAACGCCTCACTAGAGTGCCGAGTCTCAAGCTGGGTGGGTTTTATATCTTGTATATATTGTATTACTCTGGCTGGGTTGTATATCTCCAGCTTGGGCACAAGACACCGCTTTCACATCTCCTTTCGTAGTGGCCATTTCCAAAGCAACACATTTCAGTAAGTTTTGCTTTTGTGGCTTTTTTTTGCGCTTGTGGGAAAAAACGTTTATGGCGAGGGTCCAGGACAGAGGCAATCAGCGCTGGTTTGGCCACAAACTCAATTAATGAATAATAATAAGTTTAATTTGAGTCACTTATCAAAAGTTGCTAAAAGTTGCCAAATAAATTTTAAAAATGGCTAAATTTGTTGTTAGGTGCTTTTGGAAGAAAAACACTGTCGGGCACCGACTAGTTTGCTAAACTGAACATCCAATCAGAGTTCTCCCTCTCGCCGATGGTCCCGACGCCAATTCAACATGTTGAATCAGGCAAACTACCGCCGACGTGAGCCCGATGTGAGGTGCATTACCACCCCCTTCTGCTCCGGAGTGTGGATCAGATAATAGGTTATAATAAAACTTAGTCTATTCCCTTTCCTACACTTATGACACTCACTTAGTCCCCTCACATAAACACACATACACACACACTAGGGCTGTGCAATTAATCGAAATTCAGTTTCAACTTCGATTTCCGCCTCCAACGATTATGAAAATACAGTAATCAAGAGAAAACGATTATTGTGCCCGTTCTGCCCCCTTTCCGGCTGTGCACTTTTGTTCCTCCATAAAAGCCCAATTTCACGTGCAAATCAGTAAAATTGTGTAACGAAGCTTTTGCAAAATGTGAAGTGCTTGATTTAAAAGCGTGAAAGAGAACTTGCGCTTCCTCTTGAAGATCACTGTGTAACTTGTGCGCTCAGAGACGGAACATAACACGGACATGTAAAGTCATCTTTTTGCGCCTAAACGGTCAAATACACACAAAAATTTGTCAAAATGTGGCGCTTAATGATTATTCACGTAAACCCTCTTCGGTTATGTAATAAATGAACGTAAAGTGTTGAGAATGAAAATACATGTGTAACAGTAAATTGGATCCGTGCTGCTCTTAAAGTGACAGTGGGCTATATTCCTGCTGCCGACTGTGCTTTATATTAATCAAACAACAAAAGACAAATTCAAAATCACTCACTGCTCTTGACTAAAGGACTTTTGTAGCTTTAATAAGAAACAGTGAAGACTATGATGTTTTATTTTACATTAGGCTATTCAATTTCTCTAGTAGGCTGTTAATTGAATAGCTAGAGACTTGCATTAAAAAAAAAAAATCTTTCATATAAAGTTTTGGTCATATGGCCCACTGATAATCGTTTTAAATAATCATGATTACAATATTGACCAAAATAATTGTGATTATGATTTTTGTCATGATCGAGCAGCCCTAACACACACACACACACATATCATACTTTAATTATCTATTAAACCTGTAGAAAATCCGGTGGTGCACAAGGACTGGAATTGAGAACCACTGCTTTAGAGTAAACCACGCCAGTGGCTCAAGCATTATTGGTAATAGTAAACTTGGTCTCCAAATACAGGAAATATTATTGAAAAATGTTAAATTATTTTGCTACATTGAGATATGCTTGATATTAAAGCCTTTCATTGCTAGTGTACGACAGTGTGAATAATTTAGATGCTTAATTATAATTTAGAATGGAATTGTGTGTATATTTTTATGTGAAATGTAGATTGTTCATGAATGTGGAAATGTCAACAACTTATTTTGCAAAGTTACATTTACAGGATGTTGTCTCTTCACGCTCTGACGCCTGAGCAGTGGTGCAGTGATGGAGTAGCTTACCCTAAATTCTCGTGGCTCTGTACTAAACTGTTGCCTAAACTATCACGCTGGGCTCTGGAGAGCAAGACCAGTGAGTTTAAGAGCACCCTTTCTCTCATACCTGTGGAGAAATACGGTATCCTCTACCAGCAGCTGAAAGAAAAATACAAAGAGTTAGTAAAGGTGAGGGCAGTATTTTTTTT
Organism: Onychostoma macrolepis; assembly: GCF_012432095.1. Classification (NCBI taxonomy): domain Eukaryota; kingdom Metazoa; phylum Chordata; class Actinopteri; order Cypriniformes; family Cyprinidae; genus Onychostoma; species Onychostoma macrolepis. The sequence goes on from NC_081161.1 coordinate 13,633,327, forward strand.
TATTATTTTTTTTATTAATTAAATCTTGACTGCATCTTTCCACATACATCAATGATGAATTGGCCATAGGGAGAACCAGGACTTTTCCCGGTGGGCAAGTCAACTGCTCACTGTACATCTACTACTGAATGCAAAATGAAAACTTAAAGGACGAATTCTGATAATGTCAGTATCAGTGTTGGGTGTAATGCGTTACTAAGTAATGCGTTACTGTAATTAAATTACTTATCCACTGAAAAAGTAAAGTAAGGGATTACTGTTCATTTTTAGGTAATTTAATTACAGTTACTTATAAAGTATTTGCGTTACATACACTAAATAATTTCAACAGTTCTAAAATCAATATTGAATTTGAAATCTAAATTTACCATCTAAAGATAAAATTGAATGCAGCGGCGTTAACCCTCCGCGCGCCGGTTCGTTCATATGCATAAGGGTGGGTGGGGTTGTTGGGTTTGAGGGGGGTTAAAGTAGTCCCCAGAGTAGTGCAATGAGCACATCCAAATATCAAAACTCGAAATGTCATTATCATTCCTAAAATACATATTTTACAGTCACTGTTATGCAGATTGGTCTTAAATACAGCTAAAAGGCTTCCTACCAGTGGTCATCCTTCACAAAACTTAACATCTACCACAGTTTATCATAGGTAGAATGCAAAATGTTTCAATACAAGCATTTCAGTCAAATGTAATTTATGCAATATTTCAAACCTTTAACCCACGGGAGGTAAAAAAAACACACATTATTTTCCCAATACTGTACATTATTGTTGCTCCTCTATGCTCCGCCTTTCTGAAATGCATCGATTTTTACAAAGCTCATCGTTCTGAGAAGCTCTGTGACTGGCTGAATTGTGATGCCGTGTCCCGGTGCGACGAGACCAAAACAATAAAACCCATTATAAACGAGGCATTTGTTGCATCCAGTGGGGACATAATTACTGATTATAATGACTTATACTGTCTTTTTACACGTCGCGTTGCATCGCGCCGCGTAAACATTACCATGTCTGCATTTGCGGAGAATTTTCCTCCCCATGGAGGGAGATGACGCGAAGGCTCATAATATCAATACAACTCCGAAAACAGAGCACAGTTGAATTAATCAAAATCGAAACTAAATATCTGGGTCTATACGATCCTGTCTTTTATCTTTTAAACGGTCCAGATTGGTAGGCTATATCCTTGAAAGATGCTGGGCTTGTTAGTTTTGACTGTGCAAGTATTATGTTCTACAATATACTTCACGAAAGACTTCCTCTAGTTCTGTGTGAAGTTATAGTGTGACACGAAGGTAAGCTGCTTGTTGTTGTTGTTGTTGTTTTTTTTTGTCGAGTTATCGTACAGTATGTCTCAATGAATGACACTGTTTTGACTGGTATGGTGTTTGCATGAACGAGTGTGAAATACTTACTAATTACTAGGGCTTCCCTCGACTAAGGTTTTTTTCTGGTCGACTAGTAGTTGTTCATTTTAAGCATTAGTCGACTAATCGCATGTTTATTAATAATAGTGCTGTGTTCAATACATCGATACGACGATGTATCGTCACACAGATTTGACGATACGAGTATCAGTACAGTACAGCTGGCCCTGTATCGATATTGTGGCACGTGTGGACCGTGCTTAATTTGAATACAAGAACACAGTTTAAAACGGAGTAGAAAAGTGCTAGGTTTTTAAAAAATAATGAATAGAGCATAATATATAGGCTACAACAAGGTTTAATTTGGCCGCAGAGGAACACAGCTGGGTTGCCTGATATAAGGAGACGTAATCCCCGAAACAGAGCTTCCCACTTGCGCAATACGGAAATATCTGCTAAGTGTTACTTATTTTTGTACCTGGCAACCATCTGTACGCGCGCTCTGTCCACTGAATAAACGCGCTTGCTTTCTGAAGACACCGGTTAGCTTGCAGTTTAGCCATCTCCACTTCGATATTCTGTTCTCAGAAAAGTGTAATTCATTAATTGATCATTTACGAGAGAGCGAGGCTGTGTATGAATTACCACCATTTTGCCGCGTTTCTCTATTAACAGTGAAGCTGTGGCTTTAGAAACAATGATGTTACCAGCTCCTTTTTGAGAAAGATAATGTAGCTCTTGAGCGATTAAGATATTTTATTGATAAAATTGCGAGGCACTGCTAAAAAGATTGTTGCTGAATGTCTGTGTGCAGCCGCAACGTGATCTGTGTGAGTGAACGTATGTGCTTGAGACAGTAAATACAGCGCATTAGTTTAGAATGCTTCTAATTGTTATTTTTATATTTCAAATCTAGAGTGTGTTAGTTTGTGCAATGAAAACCTACCAGCAATGTTAAGATGATTTTTTTTTTATATATTAATATGAGTACATTTATAAATTTATCAGAACGAGTACATTATTATTTATGGGTTTGAAAACAAGATGCAAGAAATCTAAATATTGTACCTGGTGGGGAGTGCCCAATGTAGACATGAAACATATGCCATTACCTACAGTGGGGGAAACTTTTCAAAATTATGATCAGTCTATAATTTTAATGGTAGGTTTATTTGAACAGTGAGAGACAGAATAACAACAAAACAAATCCAGAAAAACACATTTAAAAAAAGTTATAAGTTGATTTGCATATTAATTAATCAAATAAGTATTTGATCCCCTATCAATCAGCAAGATTTCTGGCTCCCAGGTGTCTTTAGGTAAGGAGCTGAGGTTAGGAGCACTCTCTTAAAGGGAGTGCTCCTAATCTCAGTTTGTTACCTGTATAAAAGACAACCTGTCCACAGAAGCAATCAATCAGATTCCAAACTCTCCACCATGGCCAAGACCAAAGAGCTGTCCAAGGATGTCAGGGACAAGATTGTAGACCTACACAAGGCTGGAATGGGCTAGATCATCGCCAAGCAGCTTGGTGAGAAGGTGACAACAGTTGGTGTGATTATTTGCAAATGGAAGAAACACAAAATAACTGTTAATCTCCCTCTGACTGGGGCTCCATGCAAGATCTCACCTCGTGGCGTTTCAGTGATCATGAGAACAGTGAGGAATCAGCCCAGAACTACACGGGAGGATCTTGTCAATGATCTCAAGTAGGGCTGAACGATTAATTGCATTTGCGATAATATCGCGATATGAATAAACGCGATTTTTCAACCGCAGAGGCTGCGATTACACTCTGTCACGTGACACGCGAGAGTAAAGAGGTGTGTTCGACTTGGAAGATCGATCGGTGAATGACATCAAAGTACGGCGAGAGAAAGCATAATGTATTAATATTAAGACCCTTTCACATGGGACGCGGCAGTCGCGAATGTCTAGTTCATTTTCAATGGGAGACATGCGGAAAGCGGCAAACCGCGGGCGGTTTCGCTGGCAGCGCAGAGGTGGAGCGCAAGCTGTGCTCGTGCACCCAAAATCATGCCGCTTCCATGAGCACAGCGCTTCGCTGCAGGTGCCGCCAAAGATAAAAATATTTGATCTTTTTGTAAGAGGCAGTGGCAGCCACGTTGGCTTTAACCAATTACTGATCAGAATATTAACACCCAATCATAGAACATTTCACTGAGCTCGTGTTGAAAACATGATGAGATATATATATTCTTATTTATTTATTTAAAGTCTGTCTAAAGTTAACAGACAGTGATTAAAAAGTGCAATCCACATGTTTACATATGTTTATTACAGTGACTTTGAATTAATTACCTAAATACTGAGTGTGGTAAAGCAACAGATATGTTTTTATATTTCTGCAATCTACTTTAGTTTGTGTGATTTGTTACTGACTTTCATAATAATGTTTACACCAGGCTTATTTGTCAGTGCTTTATGTTGTCATAATTATTACATGCTTACAAGGCTGGAAGTTCAACAAATCAGTCAGTATACTATTGATTGTAGTTGATAAATAATGTCATTCATATCAATTCATGCATCACCTAATTTCATCGTAACATAGGCCTGGCCTATAGAAAAGAACATTTATGTTTAATCTATCTAATATTGTTTTGGTCATACTATACAATGATTTAAAGAGCTTTAAAAAATGCAATATTGGTAAATCGCAATTAGATTATTTTCCAAAATCGTTCAGCCCTAATCTCAAGGCAGCTGGGACCATAGTCACCAAGAAAACAACTGGTAACACGCTACACCAGGGGTACTCAATAGGCGGACTCCGGTCCGTATCCGGACCCAGACACGGTTAAATCTGGACCGATGCCAAAATCAACATGCTATTTTAATCATAATCCAAATGAGTTTTCAGTGCAGTGCGCAATTGTGATTCCGCGCTATATATCTTTGAGGCTTCTACTCGGTTTGGCTGCTTCATCGATGTCCAATCACAGCAGCTGTAACAGCGTCGCTATAGCAATGTCATTCACTCAGTCACTGAAGGCAGCGAGATTTATCCACGGGTTACGTGCTCTGGGCCAGGCAGATGAACAGGCAGTCTCATCGTTTGCAAGCAGTGCAAATATCGGCAACTGACTTTTTTTTTTTTTTTTTGCTGACTAAAAGTGAAAATGGCGTGCTCAAAGCTGCCTGTTGATAAGAAAAGAAAGGTTGATTTAGAAAACCGCGAGTTTAAAAGTGAGTGGACAGAAAAATATGCATTCGTGCTCCCCGTGGGAAGCACAAAACCAATGTGTTTAATCTGCAATGACACGGTAGCAATCATCAAAAGTGGTCATGTGAAACGCCATTATGAAACCAAGCATACACATTTTGAACAAAATTACCCTCAGAACACAGAGTTAAGGACCACAAAAATAAACCAGCTGAAATCATCCTATGAAGCTACAAGCAGTGTAATAGTTAGATCAGCCACACAACAGGAGCGGGCAACGGAAGCCTCACTAAGAGTAGCATGGGTCCTGGGAAAACACAAGAAACCCTTCTCTGATGCTGAAATAGTCGAGGAGTGTATGAGTGAAGTGGTGACTGCTCTGTTTGAAGGGACTCAAAAGGATGAAATAATTTAGAAAATAAGCCAAATACCCTGTTCTGATTCCACTGCTGCAAGACGAACTGAAATACTTGTTGATGATTTGCTTGAACAACTTAGCTCTGCTCTAAAAAAAAGCCAAATTCATTTCATTGGCTGTGGATGAATCTACAGACAACACAGACAATGCACAACTCATGGTCTTTGTCAGATTTTTTGATGAAGAAAAGGGAGAATTTCATGAAGATGTTTTGGGTCTCACAAACCTCCATGGACACACAAGGGGGGATGAGATTTATGAAGCAGTGACACAGATGCTTAGAGACCGAGAGTTAGACCTGAAGCATGTTGTTTGCATTGCTACTGATGGAGCGCCATGTATGATTGGGAGAGAGAGGGCATTAGTGTCACGCTTGAGAGCTCACCACCCTGACCTCATGGCATACCACTGCATAATTCACCAGATGGTTTTGTGTGCCAGTCTTGGAGAAAGGTACTCTGAAGTCATGACAACAGTCATGAAACTTGTCAACTATTTGAGAGCATCCTCTGCTCTGCAACATCATTTGTTGCGCTCATTTCTAATAGAGGTGAATGCAAGGCTTAGTAAAGGCAAGGTACTGGAGCGGTTTTGGGCACTGCGGAAAGAGCTGGAGACATTTCTGTTGGATCAGAAGAGTGCAAAAGCCAAACCGTTTGTGGATTTCATGAAGGATGAAGAGAAAATGGAAATTGTTGCTTTTCTAACTGACATTTCTTCCCATCTCAATTACCTTAATATGAAGCTCCAGGGTAAAAACAGCACAGTGTGTGGCCTCATGTCAGCTGTCCGTGCTTTCCAGAGAAAGCTGGAGGTGTTCAAATGTGACTTACAGCAGGACCTGCTTCACTTCCCAACTTTTGGATCAGACTGCAGGAAAACATCACCATCACAATTATGCTGAATTCCTGGACAAGCTGATTAAAAATTTCCAAACTCACTTTGACGATTTCACTCTGGGAAAACAAGTCTTGCTGTGTATCGAAAATCCATTTCTTGTCAAAAATATTGCAGAATTCTCAACTGAAGCCACAAAAGTCTTCCCATGGGCCAGTGCTGCTTCTCTGCAAACAGAGCTAATTGAGCTCCAAGAAAACCTAGCACTGCAGGAATCTCACTGTGACCCTGTCACCTTCTGGACGAAGATGTTACTGCAGCAGGTGTTCCTCTCCTGCAGAAGATGGCCCTTCAAATTCTCACAATGTTTCCCTCAACATACTGCTGTGAATCTGCCTTTTCAACCATGAACATGGTGAAAAACGCATACCAATGTCACCAATGAACACTTACATCAGTGCCTCTGCCTGGCCCTCACACCTTTTATGCCCAAGTTTAAACAACTGGTAGCACAAAGAAGGTGTCACCTTTCACACTAAAAGGCCTACCATGTCGTTTTTTGTGTATAGTTCGAAAGTTCTGGGGATTGCCTTTTTTTGTTGTTGTTGGAGTTTTCTATTTGGAATTTGACCATCACTTTTCCGGACCTCGGACTGAATGGAAATTTGGTAAGTGGACCTTTCAAGTTTATATTTGAGTACCCCTGCGCTACACCATGAAGGACTGAAATCCTGCTGCACCCGTAAGGTCCCCCTGCTCAAGAAAGCACATGTACAGGCCCATCTGAAGTTTGCTAATGATTCAGAGGAGTACTGGGTGAAAGTGTTGTGGTCAGATGAGACCAAAATCGAGCTCTTTGGCATCAACTCAACTCGCTGTGTTTGGAGGAGGAGGAATGACCCCAAGAACACCATCCCCACCGTCAAACATGGGGGGGGGGGGTTCTGTTAAGGGGACAGGACAACTACACTGCATCAAAGGGACGATGGACAGGGCCAGGGCATTGGAAATGGGTCGTGGATGGGTATTCCAGCATGACAATGACCCAAAACACAAGGCAACAAAGGAGTGGCTCAAGAAGGAGCACATTAAGGTTCTGGAGTGGCCTAGCCAGTCTCCAGACCTTAATCCCATAGAAAATCTGTGGAGGGAGCTGAAGGTTTGATTTGCCAAACGTCAGCTTCGAAACCTTAATGACTTGGAGAGGATCTGCAAAGAGGAGTGGGACAAAATCCCTCCTGAGATGTGTGCAATCCTGATGGCCAACTACAAGAAACGTCTGACCTCTGTGATTGCAAACAAGGGTTTTGCCACCAAGTACTAAGCCATGATTTGCGAAGGGGTCAAATACTTATTTGACTCATTAAAATGCAAATCAATTTTGAACTTTTTGGAAAAGCGTTTTTCTGGATTTTTTTGTTGTTGTTATTCTGTCTCTCAATGTTAAAATAAACCTACCATTAAAATTATAGACTGATCATTTCTTTGTCAGTGGGCAAACTTACAAAATCAGCAGGGGATCAAATAATTTTTTCCCCACTGTATATTATACTGTGGTACAGTTATGGAGGCCCTGCAGAGGTCAAGTGCCTGTTCTGCCAATAGTTAGCTTGCAGTGTATGCAGGTATGCAGTGTTTAATAAACAGCTGTTTTGCTACATTTTTCTGAGGTGAAATTCAGTGCAGTTGTATCGTGATATGTATCGTATCGTGGCCGCTGTATCGTATCATGACTTTGCTGGTGATACACAGCCCTAATTAATAAACTTTTAAAATCATTATAATGAGCCTTTAATTGCTTTTTAGCCTAATAAGCTTTCAAGCACATGCATAAAGCTTGCCACAGCGCATCGGCAGTGATGATTTTGAATTATGTCAGTGAAAAACTGTTAGGAGACTGCATTAACATTTTAATAATTCGATAAACTAGCGCTTTCTTTGTTTTCGGTTTAAAAGATGAAGTCGGCGACACTGCCTCATCATCTCCGCAGTAGTGATGCGCCTGTATGCATGTTTCATATGGATTGCATAATCTGAGAATATTTGTTTTCCATTTGAATTGGTTAATTTGAAAGTAGGCATTTCACTCTCTATAGATATATTTTTAATGTCTGTAAGGCAAAGGAGTTTCACGCTCAAGTTCACAGACCGAGATGGCAGAAAGTGCATCCTGTTGCTTTCATTATTTTACAAAAGCGCATTTTGTTGTTATTGTGATTGCACACAAATAAACGTAGTCTTTACAGATTTGAAAGATGTATTACTCTTATCTGTATGATCAAAAATGAGGAGTATTTTAAGAGCAAGTGACCGCTTCGGCACCTCCATCTGTCCTGCAGTGAGCGCTACTGTTCAGTTTCAACACTCCACACAGACACTGAATAGCGCACATGTCTCTAGGTTAACATTAGATTGAGCTGCCATGTAAAGTTGCTAATACTTACATATTTCAGATGATAAGCCATATTTGAGGTGAATGATATGTGTTTGGATGTCCTGTCTGAAGTAGGCTACTGTATTACCATATAGCCATTAACGATCTGTCCATTACGAACTGCGTGACTTCACCTGTGGATTTTTTTTATAATAATTTTTTTCTGCGACTAATAAAATTTTGGTCGACCAAGCCTCTAGGGGGCAGCCCTAGTAATTACTAGGGCTGTGTATCACCAGTAAAGTCACGATACGATACGTATCACGATACGGGACTGCACTGAATTTCACCTCAGAAGAATTTTGTAAAACCGCTGTTTATTGAACACTGCATACTATAGGGCCGTTGCTAACTATTGGCAGAGCAGGCAGTTGACCTCTGCATTATGAAGGGCCTCCATAACTGTAACACAATACAATATAGGTAATGGCATATGTTTCATGTTTACGTTGTGTACTCCCCACCAGGTACAATTTTCTGATTGTTTGCATCTTGTTTTTAAGCCCATAAATAATGTACTCATTCTAATAAATTTATATTGTAATGTACTCATTCTAATATATTAAAATCATCTTAACGTTGCTGGTACGTTATCATTGCACGAATCAACACACTGTTGAAAGTATCTGAAAGAAACCGCAGACTGCCGGCGGGTCACTGATGTGAGAGCTTTATCTGCTATAAAGGTCACTCCTTTCGGGTGTCAAAGAGCCAATGGTGTCTTGAACTTTTGGAGGGAAAGTTTACGACTCTTTGTCTCCAAGCATGGTAATTTGCATATGTAACTGATTCAGAAGTTGATATACAAACTTGGTAAAGATTCTTAGAACACTAATATGTTGCATAGGTATCAAGATATAATATACCCTCTCAATTAGATCATCCGAAGAAGAATTGATAGAGACCAAACATGGTATAAGTGAGGTGATATTAACTAGTGATCTATCATAAGCATGCATAAAACAGTATACAATACACAAGAACAGTAATAATATACACAATGACCTGAAGGATATGTGTGTTCATTCAAAGAAAGGTTTTTCTATGAATTAATTAGAGAAGAGTCCATTTTTATGGCATAATGTCTTTCCTAAGGTTCAAAGATGGTGAGAGGGAGAACTCTCAACATGCCATTAGGTCATAAAGTTTATCTGGCCCAGCTGAAGTGTCCTGGTTGTCATGGTAACCGGGGGCCTGGAGTCATTCACAGACATACTGGCACCCAGAATGTGTATTGGGTGAGGGGTCTGTGACTATTTGTTAATCTAATGACTTATTGATTTGTTAAATCTAATGAAAAATTGTGTGTCTGATTGGTCCAAATGCTACACTACGTTTGAAAAATAAAAATTAGAAGAGTTCACTGTATCTCACGCACACGTTTAGTCACACAGATCACACAGACATTCTTTTTAGCGCTGCCCCGCAATTTTATCCATTAAATAGCTTAATCGCTGAAGAGCTACATTGTCTTTCTCAACAAGGAGCTGGCAACATCATCATTTCTAAAGCAATTAAATCCACAGCTTCACTGTTAATAGAGAAATATGGAAAAACGGTGGTAATTCATACATACACAGTGTCTCTCTCTCTCTCTCTATGTCTCTCTCTCTCTAATAAGTAAACACTTGATGAATTACACTCTTCTGAGAATAGAATATTGAAGTGAAGATCGCTAAACGGTGTTCTTGTATTCTGCAGCGCACGTGCCACAATATTGATAACTGTTCGCTATTGTTAGCAAGTTTCGAGACGAATGCAGCTAAAGTTCACAGTCTCTCAGAGAACGGCTCGTCACCCCACGGAAGAGAGGGGTGGGTTGAGCAGAGCTCATTAGCATTTAAAGCGGAAAGCAACAAAACGGCTTGCTCTGAAAATAACTGTTTTTGTCAAGATAAAAAGGGTGTTGTTTTACACTACCATTGAGGAATTTTAACCAAAGTATGTTATAGACTTTTCATTAAGACCCTAAAGAATCATATCATCTTGTGGAAAACGGGCATCCGATGACCCCTTTAAATACTCTGTATCAATTCTCGTATCTTCAAATCTCTATGTCGATACATCATCGCATCGAACACAGTACTACTAATTACGTTGCTTTTTCCAATCACTTATATTGGGCACTCTTTGCATTTAAATTGGCTCATTCTGACGGTTGACATTTGAAAATGTTGCATATGTGTTTTTTCGAGGGTATCGTTTTATTTCTTGATTGCCGATTTGGCAGTGTCTGCTTTAATCATATTTGGTAATTCTCTTTAATGTATTTGCCCTGATTTGATCCATTTAGCTGGGAAATTTATCTATTGTTATATTTATATTATTTTGTCATCATTATTTTGTTTTAAGGAGTTAAAAATGGCCATAATCAACCTTGATTTAACATGGCAATATTCTATCACATTATTTTGACCTTTAAAGTTTTGGGCAGTTTTTTGTTGAAGTGGGCGGGTTTTTGTGAGCTTTTGGGCTGTAAATCATCCATCCAATCTGGCGACACTGCTGACGTTTTACCTTAGACCTGCACTGAGTGAGTTGTCATCAGTCCGCCAGTGTTTCGATGCCAGAGCAGGGGTAGACAAGAATGTCTCCTAAGCGATTGAGGTGTTTTGTTGATGGATGTAATAATGAACATAGCAGTTGTCATTTACTCCCGACATCTGCACCGCTGAAGACGCAGTGGATTACGTTTATTTTTGAAGGGAATGCACCCCCGATCTACCTAAATGTGTCTATCTTCGCTCGAATCATTCGTGATCCATCTTCACCTGTAGAAGTGAATATAATGTTTTTGATGAATCTTAGCAAATCGCCTTTCCTAATAACATGCTAGTTAGCAAGCTCCGAGACGAATGCAGCTAAAGTTTATAGTCTCTCAGTGAAGGGTTTGTCACCCAACGGAAGAGAGGGGGTGGGTTGAGCAGAGCTCATTAGCATTTAAAGCGGCATAGAACAAAACGGCTGGCTCTGAAAAGAGCTGTTTTTGTCAAGGTAAAAAGGGTATTGTTTTACACTACCATTGAGAAATTTTGACCAAAGTATGTTATAGACTTTTCATTAAGACCCTAAAGAATCATATCATCTTGTGGAAAATAGGCGTCCGATTACCCCTTTAAATACTCTGCATCTTGATAGTGGCTCCCTGATGCACAAAAATTCTGTTCAATATTAGAATGTTTGCGGGAGCAGGCCAGAAATTCAGCGGGAACGGGATAAAGAAAACAGTCCCGCACAGGGCTTTAATACAAAAATGCACACAATGAATGGCGACTGTAGAAAGCAAAAGCCGAATCTTGGACATTTTGGGGCGATTTAGATATCCCAGCTGAACGCATGTCCGACATATACCCTACATTAGGATCGATAAAGGCGCATGCTTTTGAAGCTGTGTGCAGCTGAATCGACCGCAAACTCAGCACAGATAATGAAACATCAACCTTAGAATTTAAACGAATGTGACGTTGAGATTATGCCGCTGAATGTAGCGAACCCAGGTTGAAATGCATAACCGAGTGCCTATTTCATTTAGCCTGTTTTCGTGTCTGTTATTATTGGCATGTCCTCCGAGTGATTACATGCTCTAGACTGCATTTGCTCAAGCTGTATAAACATAGATGTGTAAATGCTGCTGCTAATATGCTTAATATTTCACTCCTGCATACGATGCAGACTGCTAACATGACACTTATTTTAACCTTGTTTATGGTTGCTCATACAGTCATGGCCAAGAATATCAGCACCCTTGGTAAATATGATCAAAGAAGGCTGTGAAAATTAATCTGCATTGTTAATCCTTTTGATCTTTTATTTTAAAAAATTCACAAAAATCTAACCTTTCATTGGATAATAAAATAATTTAAAATGGGGGATATCATTATGAAATAAATGTTTTTCTCTAATACACATTGGCCACAATTAACGGCACCCTTTTATTCAATACTTTTTGAAACCTCCATTTGCCAGTTTAACAGCTCTAAATTTTCTCCTATAATGCCTGATGAGGTTAGAGAACACCTGACAAGAGATCAGAGACCATTCCTTCATCCAGAATCACTCCAGACCCTTTAGATTCCCAGCTCCATGTTGGTGGTGCTTCTCTTCAGTTCACCCCACTCATTTTCTATAGGGTTCAGGTCAGAGGACTGGAATGGCCATAGCAGAAGCTTGGTTTTGTGCTCAGTGACCCATTTTTGTGTTGTTTTTGAGGTTTGTGTTTGGATTATTGTACGGTTGGAAGATCCAAACATGGCCCATTATAAGATTTCTAACAGAGTCAGTCACTTATTGATTTTTCATCTGTTGGTATTTGATAGAATCCATGATGCCATGTGTCTAAACAAGATGTCCAGGACCTCCAGCGGAAATATAGGCCCACAACATCAAAAATACAGCAGTATATTTCATTGTACACATTGGGTACTTTTTATCCCTGTGTTCACCAAACCCATCTTGAGTGTCTGCTGCTAAAAAGCTAATTGTTTTGTTTCATCTGACCATAGAAGCCAGTCCCATTTGAAGTTCCAGTCGTGTCTGATAACTGAATATGCTGGATGACAATTTTTTTCTTTAAGGTTTTCTGACCCCGAGACTCAACTATTTTCTGCAATTCTCCAGCTGTGGTCCTTGGAGAGTCTTTAACCACCCAAACTCTCCTTCTCACCATGCATTAGGATGATATAGACCCATGTCCTCTTCCAGGCAGTTTCGTAACATTTTATGCTGATTGGAAATTCTTAATTATTGCCCTGATGGTGGAAATGGGAATTTTCACTGCTCTAGCTCTTTCCTCAAAGCCACTTTACTAATTTGTGAAGCTCAATTATCTTTTACTGCACATCAAAAATATACTCTTTGGTTTTTCTCATTGTGATGTATGATTAAGGGAATTTGGTCTTAGTTTTCCCTCCTATTTATATTTCTGTGAAACAGGAAGCCATGGCTGGATAATTTCATATTCATAATCACCCTGGAGTGCTCAAAATTGTGAATATGAATGGGAATATACTTCAGAGATATTTCACTCATAAGAATTTCTAGGGGTGCCAATAATTGTGTCCAACGTGTATTTGAGAAAAGCGTTTATTTCATAATGATATTTCCCCATTTTAAATTCGTATTATCCAATGAAAGGTTAGATTTTTGTGAATTTTTCAAATAAAAGATGAAAAGGATTAACAATGCAGATTAATTTTCACAGCCACCTTTGATCATATTTTCCAAGGGTGCCAATATTTTTGGCCATGACTGTATGATAATGATGTCATTGTCATATCGATTTAGATCTATCGGATTTCGCCATCTAAAGTTTCATGCCAGAACTTTGTATTTCTGACTAATAAATTATTACACAGAAATTTTAAAAAAGTTAGTAAAGGGTATATGAAAATGTATTATATCCTTTGTTTTTTCTATTATTAGTAAATGTTATAATAGCTTCTCATCTACTGTGAGCATTCAGCAAATATGCATTGGCAGAGATCGGCATCTATATCGGCATCTAAAAAAAAATCTATATCGGTCGACCACTATTCTCTTGTGCCTCCCCACATAAAGCACAAAACCCATTAACTACCTATTTATAGGCTACCCAACTGCTTGCCAGCCACACACTCTTCTGTCCAAGAGGGCCCTCACTTCTCAGAGCTGAAAATGTTGGCAGTGGGTGTTAATAGTGTCATACAGTGCAGATTAAGTTACTCAGTACAGTAAAATTATGAAATAAAGGCAGTCAATTCTGCCCCCGCTACTAAGTTTATTAAATCAATCATTAGTCATCTTTTGATCTCCCCTGTGGTGCTATCAAAAAACTGCTATGTTTAAGCAACATGACTATCTGTTTTTGTCTTGACCAACAAAAGAGTATTCCGGAAACATTTTTTGCAAGTCTGTTACACTAATCCTTTAAGTACCTAAATCTTTATTATTACTTAAAAAAAAACAACAACAAAAACCATCTCTTTTTATACATATATTGATTTTTACTGTACATTTTATAAAATTATAATAGTTTGTTATATGCATAGGACTTGCATATAGTGGAGGACTACAAATCATCAATTTTATTTTCTTCTTTCAAGGTCTGGCCTGAAGTTACTGATCCAGAGAAGTTTGTGTTTGAAGATGTTGCCATTGCTACATATTTGTTGGTTGGTTGGTCAAACTATTGATTGATTATTATGCATATTTGTTTTTAGAAATCAAATTATTATAGTTTCACCCTCAATATTTACTGAATATATTTAAGAGTAGTTAATGCATATAGTTCTGACAGTTTATACATAAAAGACTATGTAGAAAGCTGTGAAAATATATAGTGCATGGTAAACAAATGGACTCATAAACATCTTATTGACTCTGAGTGTATCAGAGAAAACAACACTGTCTTTCTGTCTCCTGTACAGATCTTATGGGGTGAAGAGCGTGCTGAAAATGGAACAACAACCAAACAGTCCTTTGTGGATCTTGGCTGTGGAAATGGCCTCCTGGTTCACATATTAAACAATGAAGGGGTAGGTTAACTAATTCATTTGCTGCAGTGTTGAATTGCCAAACCATGTAGAGCTCTGTTAATATTCATCCAGTGTTAAAACTAATGATACAGTGAAGTCTGTGTAAATAAAATACAATGAGAAACCATTACTATTCTGTAATGTTTAATTAGACAAGAGATTAGAAATTTGACTGCTTCCCCAAGGGCTTAAAGGGAGTTACATTGAACAAAATTATAAACGCAACACTTTTGTTTTTGCCCCCATTTTTCATGAGCTGAACTCAAAGATCTAAGACTTTTTCTATGTACACAAAAGGCCCATTTCTCTCAAATATTGTACACTCAGATGATCTTGGAGGTGAAAATGCTGGATGTGGAGGTCCTGGTCTGGTGTGGTTACACATGGTCTGCGGTTGTGAGGTTGTTGGATGTACTGCCAAATTCTCTGAAACGCCTTTGGAGACGGCTTATGGTAGAGAAATGAACATTCAATTCATGGGCAACAGCTCTGTTGGACATTCCTGCAGTCAGCATGCCAATTGTACGCTTCCTCAAAACTTGCGACATCTGTGGCATTGTGTTGTGTGATAAAACTGCACATTTTAGAGTGGCCTTTCATTGTGGCCAGCCTAAAGCACACCTGTGCAATAATCATGCTGTCTAATCAGCATCTTGATATGCCACACCTGTGAGGTGAATGGATTATCTTGGCAAAGGAGAAGTGCTCACTAAAGCCCGGCTCACACTGTGCGATTTTGGCCACGATTTGGTCGTTCACACCAGAAGCGAATGAAGCGTTAAGCGTGAGTAATTTACATGTTAAGTCAATGCAAAGACGCGAATGGACATCCTGCGGCGCGATTCACGCGAATGAGGTGGCGCAAATGAAGCGGCGCGAATTGAGCGTTTCGGGCAAGTTGAAAAATCTGAACTTTGGCGAAAATTCACACCGTGTTAACCAATCAGGAGCTTGCTGTAGTAGTGATGTGATTACGACTTAGCTAGGGAGGCAGAAATCCGAAACAACAATGGAGGACAAAATCATCGTCGCTGTAAGTGGATACCCAGAGCTGTACGATACATCTTCGTACTTTTATAGAAACAGGAATAAAAAGCTATATCTTGCTTGGTGCGTTACTTTGTGCACAACATAGTAAATCATGATTTATAGCCTATTTGTTACATAAAAATATTATTTCTATGTTAAGACTAGAATAGGCTACTTATGGCAAACATTTGTACATTCATTCTAATTATATCCTATTGCAAATACACTCACAATAGTATAGTAAAAAATAGTTATTTGTGATTGGACCAGTGTAGTGTAATGAGACTGGAGCCGCCTGGCAGAAGCCCCTCCTTGACGCGAATTCGCGTCTGTTGTGAAGTGAATTTCATGCGCGAATGAAGCGAGTAAACTCAAAATGTTCAAGCGTCCAACTACGCACGAATAGCGTGATTTATTAGCGCAAGTCGCGTCTGGTGTGAACGCACAATGAGACAAATTTTGAAAATCCTAAAAGATTCCTAAATCCTAGGCTAAAATCTGTAGTCGTTGATTGCTGGTTTGACATGTTCACCGACAGCCGATTAACCGCACAGAGCGGGAAACTCCAGACGTGCATTTAAATACAGCCGACAGAAAAGCCTGCCGCGGAACAGAGCACCATTCACATACTGTAGTTTTCTATTAAATTACATTATATTTGTCCCAAATCATTGTGAATGTTGTAAGGAATTTAGCTCTAATTTATATGTAATAAATTTGATTAGCTCCTCATTTAAGCTTTTATTTTGAATTTTAGCTTTAGGAAATCGAATCATAGAGATTCGCTGAGTCTGATTAATTGGTATTAATCAAAACGTATAATTTATACTTTCTTAACGACTCGAGCCAGCGAGCATTAAACCAGTATATTTTAGCAATTCTGTTTATCTCGTGGCCACAATAATAATACAGAATTGGTTGGGAAATTTTGAGCAACAGGTAACACAATCTTTGGCAAATAATTTCAGATTTGAAAATCACGGCACCAGACCATTCATTAAAAATGAAACGAGAGTTTATTTGCTATTCTATGATACAATACTAACAAAACACATACACACGTTATGACAAGATAAAGGCAGTTTGAAGAAAGTTTAAGGTTAACGTATTCTCTTTCCTGAGAATGAAGACGACCTGAAGACGTCACACACAGAGGACTTGACTATCGTTATCTTTTAAAGATTCATTCAAATCAGCTCAGCAAATAGAGATTGTTTGTTTGTTTACTTGCTTTGAGTTGAAGGCTATTCTTCTCTCTGGATGGTTGCTTGAGGGAAATCCCGGACTTTCGCGCTGATGTGTCGTTGTCGCGTGACGTCACTCGGGGAATCCTTTTTGGATTGGCTTCCTGGCAGCACGCGAATGGCAAGGCTTTGAAGTTCTTACGCTGCAGGCTTTGCAGGTTTTGTTGGTCAGAAGTTGACAGAGTGTTGAAGTCTTGGATGGTCAACCTGATGTTAAGGCTGTAGGCGGGTGAGGCGAGACCAAAGTCTCCAACCAGCCAAGTTTTTTCCAGCTCAGTTTTTTTTCTTCTGCTGCTTTTCCAAAGCTGGGTGTCTGTTTTATCAGACTGATTTGAGTCCATCCTATTCACTGTTTGGTCCAATCACATTGTCTCTGTAGGGCGGAGCCCCGCCCAGCACTGCTTCTCTTCGTGAAGGCACATTTCTTAATAACTTCTTATAAAAGTATTCATCATTCATACGAGACTGAAAATCGACATATACAGTCAACTTCTGGCATTTGAGATGAGCTTTAACCCAATACTACACACTATCTATTCACAAAGACAGTTATAAGGCAAAGATCAGACTAAAACACACCATGCATAACATAAAACACCAAGCATATATATACAGTCAGGTCCATAAATATTGGGACATCGACACAATTCTAACATTTTTGGCTCTATACACCAAGTGGACTGTTATGCAATGGCCAAGTCAATCACCTGACCTGAATCCGATTGAGCATGCATTTCACTTGCTGAAGACAAAACTGAAGGGAAAATGCCCCAAGAACAAGCAGGAACTGAAGACAGTTGCAGTAGAGGCCTGGCAGAGCATCACCAGGGATGAAACCCAGCGTCTGGTGATGTCTATGTGTTCCAGACTTCAGGCTGTAATTGACTGCAAAGGAGTTGCAACCAAGTATTAAAAAGTGAAAGGTTGATTTATGATTATTATTCTGTCCCATTACTTTTGGTCCCTTAACAAGTGGGAGGCATATATGCAAACTGTTGTAATTCCTACACCGTTCACCTGATTTGGATGTAAATACCCTCAAATTAAAGCTATAAATTATGTGCAGTTAAAGCACATCTTGTTCGTTTCATTTGAAATCCATTGTGGTGGTGTATAGAGCCAAAAATGTTAGAATTGTGTCGATGTCCCAATATTTATGGACCTGACTGTAGATATATATATAAGACATCAAACATGTATTTGTCATATGGAATACCTAAAATTTTTACATACTTACACGGGTTAAGTCATAGATTAAAATATCCTAAATTCTAATAACCACAGCAAGATAAACAAGCATAAAATACCACATTCATATATATATTGCCTCTTGAGTATATTGCTTTAATAGCAGCAGTTTTTTTTTCTTAATTGTCCTTTCGGCGAAGTCCATAAAAGTTTGGGAGCTCTTTTGCAGAAGAAGAGAAAAAGAGCGCATTCCTTTGGAAGGCGGGAGACCAAAGCTGAGGTCTTGAGGTCATTAGGAGTATCACGTTGTGTGGCTCTGGTGATCCTCTTAACTCAGACGAAGCTGTAAGTCAGTCACTTTTTGTTTAGCAGAAGCGTAGTTTATGGTAAGTGGGGTCGCAGTATCGCGAACGCTCTGATTCTGGAACCTCTCCAAAGAAGCAGTTCTTTGTTCTTAACTCCGTGCAGATGTAGCGCGGTCATTTCATCCTCAAACTTATCATGGTTTACGAGTCTCTCGATGTGATAAGGAGAGTATGGCCAGACGCTAGTCAAAGAATTGTGGCGTTGTGTTGGTCATTTGTTAATTTTTACGACACAGCGTGGAGGGAGGAACTCCTTGGGATGTTCTGAGTTAAGATTATATTTGTGCGTTCTTTTCGACTAGGTTCTACAATGTACACAATGACTTCACCATAGGCTATAAATTATGTATTGTGCATTTTTCAGCAAAACGTTTGTCTTTCTGTGGCTCTAATAAAGTCTGTATGCTTCATATAGAGAGTTGTAATAGATCGCGATTTCTCTTTCCACTTGCTCCATAGCAAACTTATGTCCGTTTGGGGATTAAATAAATTGTTTTAGACCGCCACTTGAATTGAACGCAAAGCGTCTGGTCTGTGTGTGTGTGTGATACCTCTGAGTTCTCCTAGACGCAGCGCTGCGCTTTTTTTTCCCGGTGTGTGACTAACATTTTTTTAATTTTTTTTTATTAGGTAATTATTTTATTAGATATTAATTTTTTAATTAAGTGTTAAAAAATAGAAGCATAGTGTGTGAGTACTTAGGGGTGTAACGATACACGAATCGCGGTTGAACGATTCACGGGCATTTTCCAAATGGAAGTGATCATCCCTATCCCCTTGGAGTGGGGACTTGGGAGTGAGCAGGGCACGTGCGTGTCATTATGTAGTCGTTTGGAATGCACTTGGTGAAGGGAGCGTAATTTCCTCATTATCTTCAGCTGGGATGTTCCCGTGACAACGCAGCACGGTGTGCGTCAGCAGATGTCGCTGTTTAAATGTCAATAGTCTTTTTATTGTTAGCATAACTGTTGCAAATAAACATACATTTTATATTTTTAAAAGTTTTTAAAATATGCTATATAATATATAAAAATAATATATATAAAACTTTTAAAATTATGAAATGTATTTTTTAATCCGGTTGTCCGCCAGCGAATCTGCTGGCCTTTTGCACACCGTGCTGCGTTGTCACGGGAACATCCCAGCTGAAGATAATGAGGAAATTACGCTCCCTTCACCAAGTGCATTCCAAGCGACTACATAATGACACGCGTGCCTGCTCACTCCCAAGTCCCCACTCAGAGATAGATGATCACTTCCATTGAAAATGCCGTGAATCGTTCAACCGCATCGTTACACTAATACACATACAATATCCATATGTATGTAATTTTAATGCTATGGCCTTGTGTAGATATTTAAAGATGGCCATCTTTTAAGCATGATTGTTGAAATTAAATGGTAATACTTAACAAGAGTCCATTCGTAGCATTAATGAAAACTGTAGAAGTATTGTTCCTTGTTAAAGTGTGTTCATTTCAACATTCACTATTAGCAACTAATACGCTACATTTTTTAAATTTTAAAGTTTCTTCTTTTAATATTAGCAAATTATGAAATAACTAATGATCAATATAGTAAATAATATTAATATTTTTATTCATTTACAATGTATGGTTCAGTACTGTTACTGCTTTTTTTTTTTTTTTTTTTTAAATAGTATAACACTAGCTTTCTTTCAGTTTCCATTTTGAAAACTATCGGTTGATTAATCGGTATCGGCCAGTGTGGTCCAACCTAGCTATCGGTATCGGTAAAATCCACTATCGGTCGACCTCTACTGGACGTGTATGTGTTGATAATGTAATATGGGTTGATAATGTAAAAGTTCGGACAAGTTTTCTTGCGCGCACCCGTTTTTAACTCGTCTTGACTGTCGTACAGTCTGACATTAATGACAACTGAGATCCCATAGTGTGACATGATCATCATGTTCGTACAGTCTGACAAGTACAATCCTAAAGGACTTTAAAAAAATCGCACAGTGTGAGCCCGGCTTAACACAGATTTAGACAGATTTGTGAACAATATTTGAGAGAAATAGGCCTTTTGTGTACATAGAAAAAGTCAAGTCAAGTCACCTTTATTTATATAGCGCTTTTAACAATCCAGAGCAAGCCAGAGGCGACAGCGGCAAGGAACCAAAACTCCCTCTGTGACAGAATGGAGAAAAAAAAAACCTTGGGAGAAACCAGGCTCAGTCGGGGGGCGAGTTCTCCTCTGACCAGACGAAACCCGCAGTTCAAAAGTTTATATTTCTATTTTAATTTTGTTGCAATTTCTAACAATAGTAGTATTATGTAGTTAGGTATTTTATTATATTTTAGTTTTGTTATTTTTTTAGTTTTATTGTATTCATTCGAGGTTTTCACTGGGGATATGTCTCTGGGGGTCATCTGGGTGTCCTGGCGAAAACAAAAGTGTTGCGTTTATCATATTGTTCAGTGTGTATATATAGCACCTGTCATGCACTCTGTTCTGTTTTGATGAAACCGACTAAGGCCTCAGTTAGTCATTTACTCCTGGGTTTCAGCATCCTGGAAAGGGCATGGACATTCGCAAAAGAAAGATCTGGGACATGTATGGGCCTGGTACTCATCTAGAGGTAAGATATTATTGAGACATTGGACAGTGTCATTGATATTCATATCTTACTTTTTATAAGAAGGTCTTAAGCCCCCTTTTTTTTTTTTTTTTTTAAACAAACTCACCTTTTATTGTTCTTTAATAATTGGTCAGTATGGAAAGTCAATAAAATTCTATATATTATAAATGGGCCATTTTAATATGTACTAGTATGTAGACCCGGGGTACTCAACATCCGCATCCGACCCGTCTGCATGAATTTTGTGGTCCGTGTCATGCTGAAGATTAATGTATTTTTATTACAATTTGTGCTCAAAATATTAGGCAGTTTGTTTTTTTTAATACAATGCATGCAATAGCAGTAGTAAAATAACAGTAGCAGTAGTGCTGTCACTAACGTGCAATTAAACAGCAACATGTCCCAAACAACTTAAAGAGAAGCATTGTCCAAGAAAAGAGGACATTTAATAACATGATTTTACTCCACAACATCAGTCGAGTGTTCGAAATAACTTCATTTTGTGATATGATGTGCACTTTTTGTCACAGAATGAGGCAGAAAATACTGTAATGAAGGCTATATCGATTAAAATTGGATTATAAATATACTTTATTATGAAAATACCAGAAATGGCTTGAAGAGCACAGATAAACCATATAGTGCCCCATTGTGTGTTTACTACTGTCTTCATGTTTGATCAGTTGAAGCATTTATCATCTTTTTATTCAGTCACAGCGATAGCTGAGCCGTAGACTGTAAAAAAAGATGGACGTCTCCACTTCCTAAAAAAGAAGTGGAGACCTCCACTTCCTTGTAAAAAAAGATGGGAGTCTCCACTTCCTTCCACTATAGAAAAGTGAAGCCAAAGCATCTGTCATCTTGAGTAAATGACGTCATTTGGAGCCCGAGTCTGCGCAGTAGAGATTCGTTTGGAGCCAGAGTCTTCGCTGTAGTGTCGTGAGGTGGGGCTATGGTATCAAAGGTACCAAACTCTCGCAGACCCAATCGCAAGCTCACAATCTTGACACCACACCCTGTTTTTTTATAGCATCAAATAACTACCTAAAAGCAAACTTCTTAGAAAAATTAACACTGAAACATAAATCAGCACGACTTAACTACCTCAAATGATGGAAACCATCTTTGGGAAAAATTAACTTGAAGTGTAATTTTGATTATTTAGTTTGTCTCACGTCCCATTAGATTACATGGAGAGGATGGGGTTTATGACCTATACTGCAGCCAGCCACCTGGGGGCGATCAAGACGCTCTGGCTTCACTTTCAGGACTGGTGTGGCACGCTTGGTCTTTGCTCGTATTAGGGGCTGTATCCGAAATCGCCCCCTATACCCTCAAATAGGGTACTATTTGAGTGGACAGCCATTTTTAGTGGTGTCTGAAACCATAGTGGATGTTCTCGAGTGCACTCATTCAATCCCACAATGCACCGCAAAAATGAGAGTACAACTGATGTACACTCAACGGCTAGAGATAACCCATAATGCACTGCGAGAGTTGCGCGCCGAATGAATTCCCACGTCTCGCCAGAAGATGGCGCCCACAGCTGCAGTTTTACTGTAGCCGCGCTCGTCCACGGCGTAATACAACACAGGTACAAATTCACTGTAAATTGATTATTAAATTGTTTAACTATGGTTTATACATAATTTCCGTGACAGAGTTCAAGATAAATCCCTTTAATCTTACTGGAGCTGCCCGTTTCAAATGATTATTAAAAAGCAAGCAAAGCGGCAGTCCTTCCAGTGCACTCAGTGTCCGAATTCACTCACTCGTTTTCATTCACTCCTTCAAGTATGAGTGGACTAATGTAAGGAATAGTGAATGAGGGTATAAGGGGGGCGATTTCGGATACAGCCAGGGATTTCCTGGAGCATCAGTTCTTTCACTTGTGATGTGCATGTGGAGTTTCTGCATGAGGGCGCCCTCTGGTGTCCAGTATGAATGAAATAGATTGCATATGTTTGGCGCTCAGCGTTGTGCACTCCGCCCTTTTAGGGGATTAAATATGAAAAATAATACTTCTTTCTAAAGAAATTTGTGAACTATATTTGCTCAAGAATGTTTTGAGTTTTAGCATTTTGAGTTTGTTCAATGCTCTGTTTGAGTATGAATGCATTTTTTTTTTTGCATCAATATAGCAAAACAAGCTTTTAATCCACTTTTTGTTTCAGATTTTTACTTTTTTTTTAAAAATTTCTTTTCATGTTCAGTATTATTTTAAATAGGACATGGACAGGCAAGACTTAGATAAGTAATAAGCTGCATTTCTAAATCAGTAAATCTGCAAATATTGTCTTAAAGTCTGATGATGCAAATTGTAATTTGTGACCCTTCACATTTTATGTGGTTTAAATGTGGCCCGCTTGGCCTCTGAACTTGAGCACCCATTTGGTTGACAGTATTGATTAATGTATTTTAATCGTCTTTTTGATGAACCAATATTGATTTTTGAATCGCAAGAATCAATTCCAATTAGGGACACTTATTGACACAACAGTCCATTAGCATAAATCAACTGCTCATAAGGCTAGGACATTTCTGTTTCAAAAATGAGCATTATCATTCATAGCAATTAAAAAAAAAATCAAAACCGTGAATATCCATGAATATCACCTCAAGCAATAATGACTTTAATCCAGGTCTAAAGTAGTGCTGTCAAAAATACTGACTGCGATACCATTCGGTACTGAAATCCGTCCATTTCCTGCTAACATTTGAGCGCTGTTGAGCAGATTCTTAAACAGCGCTGATTGGTCATTGTGTTCACGTGCTCAACAGATATGACTGTGACTGTGATCCGTCTATGTGCAGATGATCATTGTAGCCAATCACAGTCATATCTGTTGAGTTCGTGAACACAATGACCAATCATGTGCTATGTGAATTAACTTGCCCTTAGTTTTAACACACCTGTGTGTGTGTGTGTGTGTGTGTGTGTGTATGTTGCGGGGGGGGGGGGGTATTTTGGTTTGTCACCTTATTCACCCCTGACGAGTTTGCACCCCTGAATAAAACAAAATAACTGAAATATAATAAAATACCTAACTACATAATACTATTATTGTTAGAAATTGCAACAATATAAAAATAGAAATATAATACATTTATACATTTAAAATTTTAATTAAAACAATAATATACAAATATGAAAAATGAATAAATACATTTTAAAATAATAAATAGTATGATTGATAGATATATATATATATATCATCAATAATGAAATGCCATTAACTGAAAATTGAGTGTTTAATCTTATTATACATTACTGACACTCTATCCTCCAATTTGATACTGTTAAGTTAAGTGATGAATTGATCACTGAATCATTCATTCAATTCTTTTGAACAGCTGATTCATTCAGGAATGAAGTACGTGACTGTCTTTTATGAATGGGTAATTGAATCATTGACTCACTAGAATCGTTTAAAAATGCAGTTCATTCATAAACGAAACAGAAACACCGCTGTGTTTGAATGGAGATGCGCAGCGGCTCAGCTGTTACTTTGTCGGAAACTATTTTCGTTGACGAAATAGGCAAAATAAGGCCAAAGTGTTGTAGTCAGACAATATAAGTCACTTAATATTAACTTCTTGTTTAATTAACTGTTGTATTAAATCAATATCACATTAGCAAACTCCCTTAATAATCATTAAAAGCTGTCACTCATCTTAGTTCATCGCGATCCTTACACCGCACAATGAATCTCTTATTTACACCCTGTCTACACTTTAGTTACTGTTTGTTATAATGGGGGGATACGTCTGTCTGTGATACATTACTCAATTGCAAAAGCAACTAAGTTAGAAACTGTTGAAGCTCCCTCAGCGCAAACACAAATATGCTGATCAGGTCAGTTGCACAGGTTCTCTTAAATATTTTTTTCATAGTCGACTCGCACGTAGTAGTTTTCAGTGGCAAATGCGACTGAAATGGTCGCACTGTAGAGCCCTGATTTGCAGCGTTACAGTAGGTTAAATCATAACATGAAAATTTGATCGCGTGAATCATGTCATCGCGACATAACACTTACTTACTGTGTGTTTGGAAAAAAAAAAGGCCTCTGCTTTTTTCTGGGGTGTATCTTACCCCAGACCGCCAAAGAGCAAAGAAGTGAATGAATGAAACCGCGAGAGCAACGGGAGATGTGAAGTTCATGGCAAAGCGCCCAAGAGATGACTTGCCTTGTGATTGGCTGAATGTTAGTTCACTCAAATCTAAGTAACAAATCAGAGAACTTGGGTGGAAATATTGAAAAAAATTGCGGGGGACAGAATCACCTGTTTCTAATAGTGCGGGGGACGTGTCCCCTCTGGCAGCAATCATCCTTAATTGCAGAAATGTGGCAAAACATCTCTGAACGTCTCTATTAAATTTGAAAGTGCTTCCCATATTTGTGAATACACATTTTTCATATTATATATCTGGTCGGTTTGTATTGGTGACGTAATATGTAAATGATATGCGGCCCGTGAGATTTGCACTTGGACCATAGTGCGGCCCAGTGGGAAAAAAGGTTGAGAACCACTGGCTCAAACATTAACGGGAAATGGACGTTTTTAAAATTTCAGTACCGAATGGTATCGTGGTCGGTACTTTTGACAACACTAGTCTAAACCGTTAAAATTAATTTTGAACAGCCTGAATTAGGGGTGGGCGATATGGCAAAAATATCATATCACGATTTTTTTTAGAAATATCATGATTTTATCACGATTCTGTCATGTTGGTTTTACTATTTTGTCTGAGCAGTGCAGCCTAAATAATTTCCCTACTATAAAGACAAAGCCTTTCAAGTTAACAAAATATAAAGAACGGTGGATATTTAGGCCAAAGTGGGCGAAGATAAAAAATCTTTGTCATTATTTTATCTTTGTTATTAAAAATAAGAACAAAGATGCACATTACAAATACACATAATATACAAATAAAACAAACAGTGCTTTATTTTCAGCTACAATAGGTGTATTTAGCAGGAGCATTCAAGAAATTGAATGAACAAATAAAAATAAAAAATAAATATAAAAATAAAACACTTTATAGATTGATTCCTATTAAAGCAACTGTATTATTATTATTTTTTTTTTCTCTTTGCGTTTTGTTGTTTTAACATTAAATAATAAAAATTGTCATCTGTCTGTCAATTCTGGCATAGTGTTTTATTTTTATACCATCATTTACTCACTCAAAATTAGTTTTAAACCTGAATGAGTTTATTTCTTCTGCTGAAAATAAATGCTATTTTGAAGAACGTGGAAAACCAAACAGTTGCTGGTCCACAGTGACTTCCATAGTATTTTTTTTCTTCTATCAAATTCAATGTGGACCAGCAACTGTTTGGTTACCCACATTCTTTAAAATATCTTCTTTTGTGTTCAGCACAACACGCGAGTAAATAATGACAGAAATGTAATTTTAGGGTGAACTATCTTTTTAATTACAGTCGGCAGCATGTTTAGTTCTGTCCCTTTAAGACCTGCACGCATCTAATATACAGACACACATCCATTTTTCTCTCAACTGTTTACTTTCATTTTAGACATAACCAACTGAGTCTATATGTAAACTTTGTGTGTTTTGACAGTATTAGCGCAAAAGATAACTTAGTTCAGTAATCAGGCGCTGTTTAACAGGCTTTTTAGTTTGCACGCTTCTGGTGTACGGGCTCAGAAGCGCACGTCAGACCAGCGTGTGAATGAAATGTTTAACCGGCAAGGCTTTAAAACAAACGCAAATAATTTACTTTTGTGATTGCGAATAAGTGCAGTGTCCCGTGAGAGTAACTCTACCGCTGAGTTAACACTGATATGAATGTATGTGGCGTTGTACAGTATATTGATACGGCGGCGCCAGAACTGCTGCTGATAGAATGTGCGCTGTAACACGATACTACGATATTTCTCCAAAAGCAGATCGTGGAGACATTTTTATCGTCCACGATCAAAAATCGTCATATCGCACACCTCTAGCCTGAATGATGGCACTCATATTTTTATTCAAAAAAAATTCCCAGTCAACAATATAATGACAGATGACTGTGATGTACGATTCGTTTGTAAGCACTGTCCATGAATCTGTGGTCAGTGCCATTTTTTTATTCCAGTAAGGGTAAAATCTGTCACTCGATCTGCCACCGCCATGCACCTGTCACTCAACCCGCCACCTGACTGCGCAGATCCCATTTTTTTAGACTTTCTTCAAAAATATACATTTATCTCACCTAAATTTTTGATCATCCAGTGTATTTTTGTTTTTACAATTGTGCAATTGTTGCAGAAAAACTTACACACAGCACAAGCCTGATTCTTTTTTTTACAGCAATACAATCTTTATAGATATGTTTAAATGCAATAAATATAAGCAACACATTATTCAATGCTTTTTACTTTTGCATTTACTTCTAGATTTATATATTAAGTTGCTCAAGCAAGTGGCAAAACATTTAAATATAGAAATATGAGACAAAACACATACAGAGGCCTTTTTTGCCCCAATATCTTGAATTTTAGGGCATAACTGCATTTCACGAGTTCGCCTGCCCATCCAGTACTGATGGTTAATGGTAAACAAGCTTGGGGCTTGCTGTACCCAATGGAGGCTCGAACCCGAGGCTCAGCTTGAGCTCCGAGTTCAACCCCCCAAAAAGTGTTTACAAGGGACAGCAAGCTGGGCAATCAACTGTGGGTAGTTTTGGTAATACAAATCGAGAGAACTTTAATTTGATTCAATTCAAGTCAAGTCAAGTCAAGTTGAGCTTTATTGTCATTCCGCTACATGCGGGGCATAAAGTGGAACGAAATGTCGTGCCTCACAGGACCACGGTGCTACATAAATACAGGCATACAACAATGGAGTAAGACAATATAAACCTATACACAACTATCCTACTGATAGATTTTGACTATAAATATACTATCTATAAAAAAGTACCTATTCAAACTAAAAAATACAAACTATACAAACTATACGAATGCTTCAGATAAATACTGTACATGTGCAAGGAGAAACATTGAGTTCAAGCAGCTGGCTGGGGAACAGTGCAGGATGATTTGTAGTGCATGAGCATGTAAACATACATATATTACTGAGTTCTTTTTGTGGGATTTGTGTACACACAGCAGTGTGTGTGAAAAGTGATTAGTGCGCATAGAGGAGGAGAGTGAGCTACTACAGGTGGTTTGTACAGGCCCACTCACCTGTGTGTAGCACACTTGAATTGCACGTTACATGTTACAGGAGGTAGGGGTTTGTATGGGGTTCAGAGAGGCGGGGTGATTTGAGTTCAGGGCTCTCACAGCCTGGGGAAAAAGCTGTTGAGCAGTCTGGCAGAGCGGGCTCTGATGCTCGGTACCGTCTTCCTGATGGTAGGAGCTGGAAGAGACTGTGGGAGGGTGTGTGGAGTCCTTCACGATACTATTGGCTTTGCTGGAGCATCGTGTGAGGAAAATATCCAGGATGGAGGGGAGAGGGGCACCGATGATCCTTGCAGCGGTGTTCACTGTCCGCTGGAGGGTCTTGCGGTCTGCTGCAGTACAGTTCCCGTACCAGACAGTGATGCAACTGGTCAGCACACTCTCAATGGTGCCCCTGTAGAAAGTGGTGAGGATGGGTGGAGGGAGACTTGCTCTTTTCAGCCGGCGGAGGAAGTGTAGGCGCTGTTGTGCCTTCTTGGAGAGTGACATGGTGTTGGTGGACCAGGTGAGATCCTCTGTGATGTGCACCCCCAGGAATTTAGTGCTGCTGACTCTCTCCACAGTCGAGCTGTCGATGGTCAGTGGGGGGTGATCAGCGGAGTTTCTCCTGAAGTCCATTTCCCCCCAAGAATGTGCAGAATACATTTCACTGTTGTGGCGTTGGGGAAATATGAGGCACGTGAGGGGCTAACAAACGAGAGAGCTCCTGTAGGAGAGGAGTGAGAAATCACTGCTCTTGCAAAATTGGAGGAAAATATATGAAGTTTAGTCAGGGCGCTGCGATAGTGCGGCACAAAATCACTGCTGCGGCAGTGAGAAATGCAAGTTAGTGTGATATCTGCTGCAAGAGTGGTGGGGGAAGTCATTGCTGTGGAGGAGAGAAATGGGGTTTAGTATATCTACTCTTGAGACCTTTGGGAGCACTCGCTGCTGCGGCAGAGAGAAGTAGAGTTTAGAAAGACATCTGCTGCAAGAGTGGAGGGAGAAGTCATTGCTGCGGAATAGAGAAATAGAGTTTAGTATGATATCTGTTCTGAGACTGGTAGGAGAAATCACTGCTGCGGCCACGGGCAACAATTAAACTACATAAAATGTGGAGGGCCACAAATTACTATTAGCATCATCAGACTTTAAGACAATATTTGCAGATTTACTGTTTATTACTAAGTCTTGCTTGTCCTTGTCCTATTTAAGATAACACTGAGCATGAAAAAAAAAACATATAGGCCTATGTATATATTTAAGAGTAAAAATCTGGAACAAGAAATTGGATTAAAAATTTGTTTTGCTATATTGATGCAAAAAAAAAAAAAAAAAAAATTGCATTCATACTTGGTGTTGAACAAACTCAAAATGCTAAAACTAAAAACATTGTTGAGCAAATATAGTTCACACATTTCTTTAGGAAGAAGTATTATTTTTCATAGTTGTATAAACTGTTGTAACTATTTTATTTTTAAAATAGATATCACTATTCTCCCACCATGATTCTGAGGAAAAAAAAAAAAAGACAACTAAACAAAATAAAATGTAATTTACTAAAGTTTCTAGAAAAAATTGCTGCAGTCTATTTATACACTGAACAAAATTATAAACGCAACACTTTTTTTTGCCCCCATTTTTCATGAGCTGAACTCAAAGATCTTAAGACTTTTTCTATGTACACAAAAGGCCTATTTCTCTCAAATATTGTTCACAAATCTGTGTTAGTGAGCACTTCTCCTTTGCCAAGATATTCCATCCACCTCACATGTGTGGCATATCAAGATGCTGATTAGACAGTGTGATTATTGCACAGGTGTGCCTTAAGCTGGCCACAATAAAAGGCCACTCTAAAATGTGCAGTTTTACTGTATTGGGGGTGTCCGGGGGGTCCGAAAACCAGTAAGTATCTGGTGTGACCACCATTTGTCTCACGCAGTGCAACACATCTCCTTCGCATAGAGTTGATCAGGTTGTTGATTGTGGCCTGTGGAATGTTGGTCCATTCCTCTTCAATGGCTGTGCGAAGTTGCTGGATATTGGCAGGAACTGGAACATGCTGTCATATATGCCGATCCAGAGCATCCCAAACATGCTCAATGGGTGACATGTCCGGTGAGTATGCTGGCCATGCAAGAACTGGGATGTTTTCAGCTTCCAGGAATTGTGTACAGATCCTTGCAACATGGGGCCGTGCATTATCATGCTGCAACATGAGGTGATGGTTGTGGATGAATGGCACAACAATGGGCCTCAGGATCTCGTCACGGTATCTCTGTGCATTTAAAATGCCATCAATAAAATGCACCTGTGTTCATTGTCCATAACATACGCCTGCCCATACCATAACCCCACCGCCACCATGGGCACTCGATCCACAACGTTGACATCAGCAAACCGCTCACCCACACGATGTCATACACGCTGTCTGCCATCTGCCATCTGCCCTGTACAGTGAAAACCGGGATTCATCCGTGAAGAGAACACCTCTCCAAAGTGCCAGACGGCATCAAATGTGAGCGTTTGCCCACTCAAGTCGGTTACAATGACGAACTGCAGTCGGGTCGAAACCCCGATGAGGCCGACGAGCATGCAGATGAGACGGTTTCTGACAGTTTGTGCAGAAATTCTTTGGTTATGCAAACCGATTGTTGCAACAACTGTCCGGGTGGCTGGTCTCAGATGATCTTGGAGGTGAAGATGCTGGATGTGGAGGTCCTGGGCTGGTGTGGTTACACGTGGTCTGCGGTTGTGAGGCCAGTTGGATGTACTGGCAAATTCTCTGAAACGCCTTTGGAGGTAGCTTATGGTAGAGAAATTAACATTTCAATTCACGGGCAACAGCTCTGGTGGACATTCCTGCAGTCAGCATGCCAATTGTACGCTTCCTCAAAACTTGCGACATCTGTGGCATTGTGCTGCGTGATAAAATTGCACATTTTAGAGTGGCCTTTTATTGTGGCCAGCCTAAAGCACACCTGTGCAATAATCGTGTTGTCTAATCAGCATCTTGATATGCCACACTTGTGAGGTGGATGGATTATCTCGGCAAAGGAGAAGTGCTCACTAACACAGATTTAGACATATTTGTGAACAATATTTGAGACAAAGAGGCCTTTTGTGTACATAAAAAAAGTCTTAGATCTTTGAGTTCAGCTCATGAAAAATGGGGGCAAAAACAAAATTGTTGCGTTTTATAATTTTGTTCAGTGTAAAATACAATATTCAAACAAATGATTCATAACTCATAACTTCATGACTTGCTCATAAAGACTTCACTTGTTTCATTCCTGAATGAATCAATGTTTTTTGAACGAATCTCATTTTAAGTCACTTGTCTCCTCTCCACTTGCTGGCATTACGTTGTAATTGATACAATCTTTATTTGAAGCATCACTTTCAAAAAAGTGATTTATTCTATTTTGATCGTTTCTGTAGACAGCAGTGTTTATATCATACCTATAAACTTTTATTCCAGTAGGCCACTTTGTAAAGATGTTTCATATACATAAACTGCTCTCTCTGGATCAGCGGCAGCGTGAACGCAGATTTGAATGTCACAGAGTGTAATTCAAGTCTTTAAAAGACATATAGCTGAATCCTGTCATTTGTGAACAAGATTTGCGTGGGTGATTGAATCTGTTCGCGATCTGGCTATTTATTTATATATCCAACAATATACGACAGTAAACATTCGACGCAACAATATATGGCTTAGCTGTGTTCTTCAAGCCATCTCTGGTATTTTCATAATAATAAAGTACATTTATAATCCAATGCTAACCGTATAGAATATATTATCTGCCTCATTCTGTGACAAAAACCGCACATTAGCTCACAAAATGAAGTTATTTCAAACACTCGACTGATGTTCTGGAGTAAAGTCATGTTATTAAATGTTCTCTTTTGTTGGACAACGCTTCTTTTAAGTTGTTTGGTGCGTGCCGCGTGGTTAGTTACAGCGCTTGCAGAGATCGAGCATCTTTTACTACTGCGATTGTATGTACATTTTAATTTAAAAAAATCAAACTGCCTAATATTTTGAGCGCATATTGTAATAAAAATACATTAATCTTCAGCATGACGCGGGCCACTAAATTAATGCAGACGGGCTGCCTGTTGAGTACCCTTGGTTTAGAATGACATCTGCTGAGACCAGTGGGAGAAATCACTGCTGCGGCAGTGAGAATGGAGCTTAGAATGACATCTGCTGAGACCAGTGGGACAAATCACTGCTGCGGCAGTGAGAAATGGAAGTCGGTATGACATCTGCAGCAAAAGAGGTGTTGGATGTCATTGCTGAGGAGGTGAGAAATAGAGTTTAGTATGGTAACTCCTCTGAGACTGGTGGAAGAGATCACTGCTGCGGCAGTGAGAAATAGAGTTTAG
Source organism: Onychostoma macrolepis (assembly GCF_012432095.1). Lineage (NCBI taxonomy): Eukaryota > Metazoa > Chordata > Actinopteri > Cypriniformes > Cyprinidae > Onychostoma > Onychostoma macrolepis. Next base: position 13,666,082 of record NC_081161.1, read on the forward strand.
TATGATGACTGTCTGCTGCAAGAGTGGTGAGGACTGCCACTGCTGTGGCAGTGATTTCAGGTCAAGTGCCCCCCTACGTTTTTATAGAGCTTTAAATGATAGAAATTGATGATTTTGTTGTATTGACAGTAAAGTAACAGAATTAATGATGCCAACTTGTCAAGGAGGAGATGAATTTGAATTCTGCTATAAGTCAGCTGTAGCAAAACAAAAATGAGTATTCAGTTCAGTTTTGATCAGTAACGACTCAATTGCATGCAATGACTGTGCAGAGTTCGATCAAGTTTAGTTTAGCTATTGGCAGCTCTGCTGATGACAGTAATAGTAAGTGATGGCAAATTCTTTTCAGAGGAAAAGTTTGCTGCTGTAATTATTGATGGGTTAGAAACCATTGAGTCAGTAAAATAATGGAAATATTTGTTGGGGGAATTCACTGCTGCGGCAGTGAAGTAATAAGTGATTTGTCGGGGAAAATCACTGCAGTGTCTGTAAAAAAAAAAAAATAACAGGGCTGATTTGAGAATGTTGGAAGAGACATGTTGAAGATTTGCTGAGTAACAGACCTTATGAGAGGGAGGAGGGAGTCCAAGACGTATAGTTCCCTGAGGGAAATCCCAAGCTGGGTGGAAGGCTCACAGCACTGAAGCAGTATAAGAAGCGATGTGAGTGACGATGTAATGAGGACCAATGAAAACGATGAAACCCAGATAGCGTTGAAACTGAAAGTCAAGTCAAGTCACCTTTATTTATATAGCGCTTTTACAATACAGATTGTGTCAAAGCACTTAACAGTATCAAATTGGAGGATAGAGTGTCAGTAATGTATAATGATAAGAGTAAACACTCAATTTTCAATTTTCAGTTAAAGGCATTTCATTATTGAATTCAGAGATGTCATTGTCTAGCTCAGTTTAGTTTAAATAGTATCTGTGCAATCAAATCGGCGATAATCGCTAGAAATTAAGTGTCCCCAACTGAGCAAGCCAGAGGCGACAGCGGCAAGGAACCAAAACTCCCTCTGTGACAGAATGGAGAAAAAAAAAACCTTGGGAGAAACCAGGCTCAGTCGGGGGGCATGTTCTCCTCTGGACCAGACGAAACCCGCAGTTCAAAAGTTTATATTTCTATTTTAATTTGTTGCAATTTCTAACAATAGTAGTATTATGTAGTTAGGTATTTTATTATATTTTAGTTATTTAGTTATTTTTGGTTGATATATCTGGGGATATATCTTTGGCGGTCATCTGGGTGTCCTGGTCTCCGCTGACGATCAGGGCTGTAGACATCATCTCTTGGTGCTGATCCACCATCTGATCGGATACGGACTGAGAAACAGACTAGGAAAGAAACAGACAAATATTAGCGTAGATGCCATTCAACTTACGATGTAACAAGTACATCGTGTGTAATGGGGAGTGTTCCCGGTTCCGGTTGATCTAATTAATGCAGCCTAACAATCCTTTAACGGATTTGAATAATAGAAGCGTATTAATGTGTTATGTGTAAGCCAGGCTAAAGAGATGGGTCTTTAATCTAGATTTAAACTGACAGAGTGTGTCTGCCTCCCGAACAGTGTTAGGTAGACTGTTCCAGAGTTTGGGTGCTAAATAGGAATATGATCTGCCGCCCGCAGTCGATTTTGATATTCTAGGTATTATCAAACGGCCAGAGTTTTGAGAACGCAGCGGACGTGGAGGACTATAATGCGATAAGGGCTCGCTCAAGTACTGAGGAGCTAAACCATTCAGGGCTTTATAAGTAATTAACAAGATTTTAAAATCTATCCGATGCTTGATAGGAAGCCAGTGGAGTGTTGACAGAACCGGGCTAATATGGTCATATTTCCTGGTTCTAGTAAGGACTCTAGCTGCTGCATTTTGGACTAACTGTAGTTTGTTGATCAAGCGTGCAGAACAACCACCCAATAAAGCATTACAATAGTCTAACCTTGAGGTCATAAACACATGAATTAACATTTCTGCATTTGACGTTGAGAGCATTGGTCGCAATTTAGATATGCTTTTGAGATGAAAAATGTTTTACAGATGCTAGAAACATGGCTTTCAAATGACAGATTGCTATCGAACAGCACACCTAGGTTCCTGACTGATGAAGAAGAATTGACAGAGCAGCCGTCAAGTGTTAGATAATGTTCTAGGTTATTACATGTGGGGTTTTAGGTCCGATAATTAACACCTCTGTTTTTCAGAATTTAGCAGTAAAAATTACTCGTCATCCAGTTTTTATATCGACTATGCATTCCGTTAGTTTCTCAATTTGGTGTGTTTCACCGGGCCGCGAAGAAATATAGAGCTGAGTATCATCAGCATAACAGTGAAAGCTAACACCATGTCTCCTGATAATATCTCCCAAGGGTAACATATAGGCGTGAAAAGTAACGGCCCTAGTACTGAGCCTTGAGGTACTCCATACTGCACTTGTGATCGATATGATACCTCTTCATTCACTGCTACGAACTGATGGCGGTCAGATAAGTACGATTTGAACCATGCTAAGGCACTTCCACTAATGCCAACAAAGTTTTGTAGTCTATTCAAAAGAATGTTGTGGTCGATAGTGTCGAGCATGGCGCTAAGATCCAGTAGAACTAATAAAGAGATACAACCATGATCAGATGATAGAAGCAGGTCATTTGTAACTCTAATGAGAGCAGTCTCAGTACTATGATACGATCTAAATCCTGACTGGAATTCCTCACAGATATCATTTTTCTCTAGGAAGGAATATAATTGTGAGGATACTACCTTTCTAGTATCTTTGACAGAAAAGGGAGATTTGAGATCGGTCTGTAATTAACTAGATCTTTGGGGTCAAGTTGTGTTTTTTTAAACCTCTTTAATGCTTAATAACAGGCAATTTGAAGGTTTTGGGGACATATCCTAATGACAATGATGAATTAATAATAGCCAAAAGAGGATCTATGACTTCTGGAAGCAGCTCTTTTAGTAGTTTAGATGGAATCGGGTCTAACATACATGTTGTTGGTTTAGATGATTTAACAAGTTTATACAATTCTTCCTCTCCCACAGTAGAGAATGAGTGGAATTGTTCCTCAGGGGGTCTATAGTGCGCTATCTGATGCGATACTGTAGCTGACGGCTGCAGGGATACAATTTTATCTCTGATAGTATCGATCTTGGAAGTGAAGTAGTTCATAAAGTCATTACTGCTATGCTCTTGAGAAATGCCAACACCTGTTGATGCTTGATTTTTCGTTAATTTAGTTACTGTATTGAATAAATACCGGGGGTTATGTTTGTTTTCTTCTAGAAGAGACGAAGAAACCAGGCTCAGTCGGGGGGCATGTTCTCCTCTGACCAGACGAAACCCGCAGTTCAAAAGTTTATATTTCTATTTTAATTTGTTGCAATTTCTAACAATAGTAGTATTATGTAGTTAGGTATTTTATTATATTTTAGTTATTTTGTTATTTTTGGTTGATATATCTGGGGATATATCTTTGGCGGTCATCTGGGTGTCCTGGAAGTAGTTCATAAAGTCATTACTGCTATGCTCTTGAGAAATGCCAACACCTGTTGATGCTTGATTTTTCGTTAATTTAGTTACTGTATTGAATAAATACCGGGGGTTATGTTTGTTTTCTTCTAGAAGAGACGAAAAGTAATCAGATCTAGCAGTTTTTAATGCTTTTCTGTAGGATAGGATACTTTCCCGCCAAGCTAAACGAAATGCCTCTAATTTAGTTTTCCTCCAGCTGCGCTCCATTTTCCGGGCTGCTCTCTTTAGGGCGCGAGTGTGCTCATTATACCACGGTGTTGGACTCTTATCCTTAATCTTCCTTAAGCGTAAAGGAGCAACCGCATCTAAAGTGCTAGAAAAGAGAGAGTCCATAGTTCCTGTTACATCATCAAGTTGTTCTGAGCTATTGGATATGCTGAGGAACTGAGATAAGTCAGGAAGATTATTTATAAAGCAGTCTTTTGTGGTAGAGGTAATGGTTCTACCATATTTGTAACAAGAAGTTGGCTTTACAGCTTTAGCTATATGGAATATACAGGAGACTAGATAATGATCTGAGATATCATCGCTCTGCTGCAAAATTTCAACGCCACTGACATCAATTCCATGTGACAGTATTAAATCTAGAGTATGATTTCGACAATGAGTAGGTCCTGACACTTGTTGTTTAACACCAATTGAGTTTAGAATGTCTATAAATGCTGATCCCAACGAATCTCTTTTATTATCAACATAGATATTAAAATCACCAACGATTAGGACTTTATCTGCAGTCAGCACTAACTCCGATAGAAGATCAGAAAATTCTTTAATAAAGTCTGTATGGTGCCCTGGTGGCCTGTATACAGTAGCCAGTACAAACATCACAGGGGATTTATCATTAACACTTGTTTCTTTGGATAACGTTATATGAAGCACCATTACTTCGAACAAATTATACTTGAAACCCAACCTCTGAGAGATACTGAAAATATTTCTATAAATTGTAGCAACACCTCCCCCTTTACCTTTTGGACGCGGTTCATGTTTGTAACAGTAATCTTGGGGTGTAGACTCGTTTAAAGTAATGTAATCATCTTGTTTTAGCCAGGTTTCTGTCAGACAAAGCACATCTAGTTTATGGTCAGTGAACATATCATTTACAAAAAGTGCTTTTGAAGAAAGGGATCTAATATTTAATAAGCCAAGCTTTATCATGTGTTTATCTGTATTATATCGTTTTTTTTATTTGTTGAACATCAATTAAATTGTTACTATTACTTTGGTTTGGATGTTTTCTGTATTTTCTAGTTCGGGGAACAGACACAGTCTCTATAGAGTGATATCTAGGTGAAAAATTTTCTATGTGCTGAGAGTTAACTGACTTTGGTGACGTGAGGCGGCTAGCAGACGATCGGTTTAGCCAGTCTGTCTGCTTCCTGACCTGGGCTCCAGTTAGTCAAGTACAAACTCTTAAGACTATGTGCCATATTTCTAGAGAGAAGAGCGGCACCACCCCAGGAGGGATGAACACCATCTCTTTTCAACAGGTCAGGTCTGCCCCAAAAATTCTTCCAATTGTCTATAAAGCCTATGCTATTTTGCGGGCACCACTTAGACATCCAGCCATTAAGTGGCGACAGTCTGCTATGAATCTCATCACCCGGTAAGCAGGGAGCGGACCAGAGCATATTACAGTGTCTGACATCGTACTTGCAAGTTCACACACCTCTTTAACATTATTTTTGGTGATCTCCGACTGGCGGTCGAACATCATTAAGCGCCGGCGTGGATAACAATCTTACTGAATTTACGTTTAGCATTAGTCAGCACTTTTAAATTTGCCAAGATGTCAGGCGCTCTGGCTCCTGGTAAACAATGGACTATGGTGGCTGGTGTCTCTATTTTCACGTTCCGCATAATAGAATCGCCAATAACTAGAGCACTTTCATCAGGTTTCTCAGTGGGTGCTTCACTGAGTGGGGAGAACCTGTTTGATGTTCTGATCGGAACGGAAGAGTGGTGTTTTGACCCGCGACTATGCCGCCTCACTGTCACCCAGTTGCCCTGCTGCACGGGTTCAACCGAAACCGAACAATGTACAGGACTCCTGAGCTAGTCGCATCCAAAGCAGTATCTACAGCCCTCACATTCTTACTGTCCTCAATAAAATTTTGGATGCGTGTCTCTAGTTCTAAAACCTTCTCTGTCAGCCTAACTATTTCCCTGCATTTATCACATGTGAATCCCTCGCTGCTGACAGAGACAGATAAACTATACATGTGGCAAACAGTGCAAACAACAATAGCAGGAGAAGAAGCCATTACTCACCATGATTGATGAATGATACCAACTTAACTTACCACTTACCACTGTTGTTTGATGAGCTCGTGAAAAACGGAGCGAGGAAAAAATAAAATAATAATAGGCGCGAATAGAAATGCAAATGGAACCGCGAGTGACAAGCTAACGGGCTAACAAGCTGCACTCGCGGTTTTTAAAGGCGAACGATCAAATTAGTTAGATTAGTTTGAAAGATAACACCAGAAATATGGTGGGAATTAAGTTATATATTATCACTTTAGACAAAAGGGATTGAAAGTAAGGTAGAGATTCAATAAAAAGTGAAGGTACACGGAGCTACAAACACAAACCTCTCAGCAGCACAACAGACTGAAGCAATCGAACTCAGAGAGAGTCGAGTGTGTTCATTAAAGATTCCTTTTACTCACCCTAAGACCATCCAAGACTAGGATGAACAGTGAACAGTGAACAGAAGAGAATGTCAAAATAACAGTCCACATAACGTAACATAAACCTGAAAATACGATTTTTAGGCTATTGTTAGCCTATATGAATAACAGTTAGTTCTGACCCTTGAATCTGACTGGATAAGAGACTTTCTGCTGATATTTCAACTATGCACTCTAGACGGGCTGTGAGTCAGTGCAGTGACATTGTTACGCCACAAGGTGGAAGCATGGGACTTTAGGTGAGTCTTTAAACGTTCCTTCAACTACACGTTTAAAAAATGCTGATCCATTCAAACAGATGGAATGAAACATGCTGTTGAAATCATTTTAAGTTTAAGCACAACTTTACAAGGCTCAGCTGACCAGCAGTGTGTCAATGCTAAGACGGAATATATGATTCGGCCTGAAAGACCGATGCAGGTAATCACCTGCGCTCAGTCGATCTCTCTCTCATTCGCTGTCTGTTTGGGCTTGTTTAGTAGAAATCTACAGAACTTCTGTAGAAATCAGCATGGTACAAATGTTATTAACTTATTAATTAGTACATGTGTACGAAGTGTAAAACGAGAAGGGCAAGACTTTAAGAAAGAAGAAAACACGCAAATATAGCGGTAGCTGTGGTTCTTGCATTCCTCTGTGGTTTGCTCGTCAGTAGCGCAGTATTGCTGTGATTGTGACAGCCCTACGGGAATCCTGCTATTGCTGAGGAATGACAAATGAGAATCTAGATGAATGGGTAGAGATTTTTTGGATGTATTAATAAGAAGGGAGATGTATGGGTTATTAATTAATAGCAGCGCACTGCTGACCAAAGATTAGTTTATAGAAAAATTGGAATGAGTTACTGGAATGACAGATTTAATGTGGAGCCAATCACCTAAATTTCTAAAAGGTGGAAAGTGAGAGAAACACCACAGCAGTTAGATTTTTAACTCCTGTGATAAGTTCTGCTTTAACTGTAATGCAAACAGAGGACCAGATCAACCAACTGAGGAACCGCATTGGTTCGACAGAACTTAATCTGCATTTGTTGAAACAATAGACTACTGTGCACTCCATGGAATTGTCCCGATGGAAGAAACCGCTTGAGAGGCCCATTCTTTCAACCATGGGGTAGTGGACACGATGAGCGGAGGGAGAAATCTCTGCTGCGGCAGATAAGTAACACAGTTTAATCATAAAGCTGCTGTAGAACAGAGTAATGAAGTAATGTAATATGCGCTAATGTAACAGATTTCAAGTACTGGTGATACAGGCCATTAAAGTATCCTTCTTCATAAGCGAAAGTTTGTAGCATCGTGACACGTGCAACACATGGCTGACTTTAAGTTAGTCTGATCTGAGCTGACCATGTGCAGAAACATGCAAAAGAATATGGTTTACATGTTAGCCCACTGCGCATGTGACTGAGAGAAATGCGATAGCGCTGATTTACTATGGGATGAAACAATTGCAAGTATTCGTACAGTGGTTTAATAATATCATTAAATATCTTGTTGTGGGCTGAACATGAAAATGTACATCATCAACATACTTTGTAGAAATCTGCCAGAAGATGCGGCCATGAGAATTAACACTGAAGCAGAACAGAAGCATCTGATGATCTGCTAATAGTGCTGGGCGGCATGACCAAAAATTTATATCACGGTATTTTTCAAAATTATACCGGTTTCACGGTATATGATGGTATTTTTCATGCATGACCGGATGTTAACCACATTTTCTACTGATTGAGAGAGGAAAAACTGCAGTAGATATTTTACTGTCATGATGAGCGAATATTGTAGAAAAATTCCACACTAAATAGTGACTAAACACGACCCATTAATACATGTTAACCAGGAGTCACTCTCATTTATAATTGCGACATCGTCTGATAAAATCAACATGCATCTAACGTTACACTAAAGAGTGGCTATGCGGTGGTTTTGGCTATATTACTTTTTTGTCTCATGCAGCGCACTGCCTGCGTCTGAGTAACAAACTAGAAAACAAAACAACAAACAAAAAAGTGCATAATATTAACAGACGAACTATGCTCCTATTTATAATTCCGAACAGTCAGTTAGCGGCAGGTGCTTAGAAACGCTGTTTTGTACTCACTTACTGACGAGTCTGCTGCGGTGTTTCTCTGCCGCTCACTGCATAGAACAGACGCAAAGAGAGGCGACACTGCGCCGGGAGAGTCAGATCTCGTGCTCGCGGGGCAGCACTGGCCACATCTTCCAACTGAACCATAGCTAAGGTTTATCCAAAAAAAGTCGCTAGGTTTGTCAGTTTGTATATTCTATGGAAAAAAAGCTGCTAAAATGGTCTGAAAGTTGCTAAATATAGTGCTAAAGTCATGCTTGTGTGTGTGAGTCGCGGGAGCTGATGGCAGCGGGTGGTGGATGAGTTCTTCTGTGTCATCACGTTCTACAGCTTCAGAACTTTCACGCTTAGTAACACATACAGCTGTGTCCTCACCACAGCGCAACAGTGAAAAGAGACCCCTCTCAAACAGTTTTGCGTTCCGAACGTTATTTAAATGACCGTATTACGGTATTTTAAAAATTCATATCATAAGAAAAATAAACACCGGTATTCAGTATGAACCGGTATACCGCCCAGCACTATCTGCTAAATTGGAATTCTCAAACAAAGTAAGTCAGGAGCCATTAGGGTTCACAATGTACGGTTTAGAGAACCATACTGATAGCTGAAGGCGAACCATACTCAGACCACCTTCCAAGATGGACTTAGTTTACAAAGGTTTGAAGTATTTAGAGTGCTTGCAAATGTTCAGACTTCTTTACATGACCAGGTGTGGAACACCCAGACCGGCGGAGGTTCCATAGTGATGGTGTGGGTTGGGGTTGCTATGCGAGTGGCTGTGAAAATGGTGCAAGATGTCCGTTCAGCTGATGTAGGTGGTGAATAGTTAGCAAAGTGGAGGCAGTTACCTTTGCGGAGGCAGCCTCACACTAGGGCGTCTTTGAAAGAAAGGTTGTAGGAAGAAAAGAGAGAGGCAAAGGAGCAGCCAGAGCGGTTCCTTGTTGCGGAGGCAGCCTCATGCTAGGGGCCGCTTCGGAGACAACTAAAGAGGATGAAAATGGAGAGGAGCGGAGATGGGTGTGTTTTGGGCAAAGCAAAGTAAAACAGCGGGAGCAAAGTCTTGGTCAAGGGGTGTCTGATCACTCCTAACAATGGCTTTAAACTTTGCTAACATGTTAAAGTGCTTCATTTTCATGGCATGAGACGAGAAATTACCACTTTAGTTGACGAAGATCCTAAAGCATGATAAAGGATAGTCAGAAGAAATATTGTTAAGATTTCGACTAGTGGAATGCAACAAGTAAATTTGATTTAATTAGAGATCAAACTGTATGAAGATTTTGTGAGGAAAAAACGGTAACACTTTATTTTAGGGTCTCTTAACTAGTTGCTTATTAGCATGCATATTACTAGAATATTAGCCATTTATTTGTACAAATTAAGCACATATTAATGCCTTATTCTACATAACCTTATTCTGCATCCCTAATCCCTAATTAATAAGCAGCAAATTAGGAATTTGTTGAGGGAAAAGTCGTAGTTAATAGTGAATGTGTTCCCTATTCTAAAGTGTTACCGAAAAAACTTTACACCCAGTATGCTTTGTGCAATGTATTAGATTATAACTTTACGAAACATAAGAAAGGCATAGCAAATTGCATATCGATATTTAGTGCAGTTAATCTCGATTCAAACGAGCCTATGCACAATATAAAGCGATGTAGATCTTGAGAAAATGTTTACGGCGTGCTGTGACATGCTATTTGTCTAAAGCTGAGACTTCAGGGATCCTGTCGCGTCGCAATTATGAAAATATCATTTGAAAAAATTACACTAATCTGACCAATGGGAGCTTGTTCTAGGATAGAGTGAATTTCTGTTGGTTTTCGTGGGAAATGGATGTTTGGTGCGGCACGTGTGCCTCAAACATTTGACTGTCCACGTTCCTATTTTAAGTACGGTAGGTTTTTCAGATGAAGGTGGTTTAGCTGAAATGTGAGTAATGTGAGGAGCTGAAGCAGCTGTAGTGCGCGGATGCCTACGTTACCCAGGCGGGAGAAACGCGTTGTTTGGAGGTGGAGGTGGTTGACGAATTTGATTTCTCTTGTTATGAGCCGAATTAAGAGAGCCTTGCAGAGCATTGTTCGTTGGAGGAGAAGTGCAGAAATTCGTTGAGCTGGGACTCTGTTCACGGGACAGGGTGGGGCTGTATGCCAGAAGAATTGATGCTGGGGTGGTCCAATGAGTGCTGCTTATATAGGTTCGTAATGATGATTGACAGGCCTGAATGATTAGGCTCCTCCCGAACGTAAGTTTTTGAACTTCATTTATGGAGTTGTTGCCTTGTATCATACTTGTCAACTGTATGAAATGTAAGATGACATACATTTCATACATGGGGGGCGCGGCCAGTGTGTTAACTGCGTTTAAATATTTTAATCGTGTTATTTTTTCACAACTAAGTTAACGTGTTAAACTGACAGCCCTACAATATAGCCATTTTTATTTTATCTTTGTTATTAAAAATAACAAAGATGCAAATAAACAATAGTTTAATCAAGAGCAGAGAGTGATTCCCTTTTCTTTTAATGTTTGATTAACATTGAGACAGATCTGTATTAAGACCTACTGTAATGCATGGATCTAATATTATGTGACACACCAGATTTTTCCCCAATCATTATCTAAACATTCATATAAGACATAACAGATTACATTGTGTGAATCTTGCCAAGACATATTTCACAATAATGTACTTTATAGGGAGATTGCGTGCTCTCAGAGAGGCCCGTCTTATACACACACTTTGCAAATGTCAGTCATTGTGATCGTTTTTTAATCAGTATGGGTTTGAAAATCATATTTCACTGGTTTGGACTCATGTCATTAAGAATTTGATATGAATATTCACAAAGCATATAAAGAAAAAAGCCTATAACTTGTGTTTAGAAGAAGAAGCAGCAGTCGTCCAGAAGTGAGCAGAGAGAAAGGTACTATTCTCAGAAAACGTATAAATAAAGAACATTTTAGATGTTTAATTACTATTTGGAGCATTGGAAATGCTAGAAGAGGGCTTAATGAACTGATTTTTGTGAAAACCTCAAATTCGACCAAAACGTCCTTTTTTCACTTCTTTTGCCTGTAGCTCATTACGCATTAGATTGCGCGCATTCCAACTCATTTTGCCAACACAGGTCACAATTTGTCATCAACAGAGTTTAATTCGAATGTGCCCTGTGTGTAACTATTATCTTGCAGACTCTCTATCCACTTTGTAATTACCGTCTTGAACTGCACATCCATTAGAACTATTGCCTTAAATTATGCTTGCCTTAAAGACATGGTTATCAAAAGACATTTAATCGCCTCACTACATGATTTATAAAACTTTAACTTGGTAATGGACTTCAGGTTGTTGATCATTTACATACTGTCACCAATACCAGTGTCATTATTACACTTTCATCCAATGATAATGAGATGCAGCGGGTGATCTCATCTCTTTCAGGAAAAGGCCATCACACCCAGCAATGACTTCCTCTTCCCCACCACGGACTGGCTGATTGGAAACCACTCAGATGAGCTTACACCATGGATCCCTGTAATAGCAGCCAGGTAAGTCATTAGCATAGGACATTTAACCCAAGTGTTGAGAAAATACCTGTTCTCTATTAATGCAGATACAAAATATACATGCAGATTTGATGAGTATGAGATATATATACAGGTGTGTGTGTATGTATATTAATATATATATATATATATATATATATATATATATATATATATATATATATATATATATATATATATATATATTAGGGGTGGCACGGCACCGACGTTTCAAGGGCAAATTCCAAATGGAAGTGATCATCCCTATCCCCTTGGGGTGGGGACTTTGGAGTGAACAGGGCACGTGCGTGCCATTATTTTGTCGTTTGAAATGCACTTGGCAAAGGGAGCGATCTAATTTCCTCATCATCTTCAGGTGGGATGTTCCCGTGACAACACAGCATGGTACGCAGCACTGCACGCAGCACTGCAGATTCGCTGACCGACACCGGCATAAAAAAAATATACATTTTATATTTTAAAAAGTTGTATACATATTAGTTTTTATATATTATATAGCAAAAAACTTGAAAAACGTTTTCAAATATTAAATGTACATTCATTTGCAACAGTTATGCTAACAACAATAAAAAGACATATGACATTAAAACAGCAACATTTACTGATGCACACCGTGCTGCGTTGTCACGGGAACATCCCAGCTGAAGATAATGAGGAAATTAGATCGCTCCCTTTGCCAAGTGATTTAATCACAAATTTTAAATACTAGGATCTATATAATATAATCTATAGTGGCTGCTGTCAAGTTTATTTCTGCTGTGTAAAAGCCTTAACATGTATGCTCTGGCTGAAACTCACGTTGTTTGTGATGTTACAACCGCCTCTCTGTTCTTAAGTTGCCAGGGATACATTCCAAGTATAATACACATTAGTAAAAGGATCTATTTTAATTTTTATTTGTCTATATACACCTTGGGCGGCCGTGGTACATTATAAAAGTAGCCCAAAAAACCGCAACCCACGGCTCTGTAATTTTTCCCGTGACTGTATTTTCAAAATAGCCCACTTGTGCTGCTGCCCCGGCAACACTGGTTCGCTGTACCCTCATCACACAATGATAACCTTCCGCGCTGCGAGACGGGGAGAAGTTGGGGTCAAACCTTATCAAACGATTAATTTGCGTAAAAAAAATATTAACGCGTTAAACTTTTTAGATTAATCGCATGCGTTAACGTTGACACCCCTTCTATCTATCTATCTATCTATCTATCTATATATATATATATATATATATATATATATATATATATATATATATATACATATATATTTCATATATTCACACATATTCGAGACTATCGGTTCGGCACGCATTACAAACCGAATGAGTCGTTGGACTAATCCTATTACATTTGGAAAATAAAAGTAAAAAAGAAAATATAATGTTCTCAGTGTCACTGGGCTCAACAAGGCAGCCCAAACGACGTAACGGGCAACATGCTGTCTGACCAGTGGCGTAGCAGACGGCCCCGCAATAACCTCCACGTGCTGGGTTGCGTCGGAAGACGATGATCTTGAATCAACAATAGCCAGAGATATGTCAAAATATCAATTATTGGCAATATTAAGAGGATTTAACATTTCCAATTAATGTAGGCCTGTTAAATTCTTATTTTATTAGGCCTATTATTATTATGAAGTTACTTTTATTAATTTATTACATTAAAATTATTAATTTAAAATTAATTAATTTGCTCTGCAATATTACCGCATAACTAACGCTCTGCGAGGATAACAAAAGATTAGGCTATTTTCTCCTCAATTACCATGTTGTAAAAACAGGTCTTTAAACAGGTATATTATACAATGAATTAGCGTTGTCACGGTACCAAAATTTCTGTATTCGCTACCAATACCAGTGAAAATACACAGTTCTCTGTACCAATTTCGGTACCAAAGCAAAACACCAAATCATGCTAATTAAAAAACACATTATTTTTTATTAATAAAGTTAAACAAAAATAAACTGTACAAAAATCAACGCCATTCTTTATGCTTATTTAAAATTTACTTTATAAAAAAGTAATAAAAGTAAACAAGCTTCACCCAAAAGTTTTTGTCATTTTTCTGCTGCTGCTGAAAAACAACTGTGAACTGTTGTCTGTTTTAGGGTTTGCTGTTGTGTTTCATGATCTTCCTCAGCCTGCAGCTGTAAAAGGAAAATATAATATAAGTAAAGTAATGGGCTGAGTCTGACCAAATGCAACATTAGATCATTGACTCCAGCTAAAATATAACATTTCAGTAAATAACAAACCTCAGCTTTTATAATAAATTTAGATAAGATTACATATATTTTAAGACAAGTGTATATCAAATAGATGGAAACTGTAGTATTAAAAACACTTTACAATAATATTCCATTTGTTAGATAAAATGACCTATCAATAAACAATAGTTATATATATCAATTATTCTTCTTAGGGTTAATTTCAAAATGTACTAATACATAAAATCTAAAGTACAATCTGTTAAAATTTACTTAATGCACAATGAACAAGCATGAATGATAAAATATTTGTATTAAATAACATTCACAAACATTAATTAATGTTGTAAAAATATATTGTTCACTCACAGTAAGTTGATGTTAGATAATAACATGAAGTCAACAATAACAAAAAGCCCAGAATTGTTTTTTCTGACGGACTGATATGACACAAACACTGTTAACTGTTTGTACATTCTCTAACACGCATATTTTAGATTCACAATTCATTTAAAAGCCTCTGGTGTGTAAAAAGCCTATTTCAAGCACTGACTTTCAAAAACAACCTGTTTAACACGAAATACGTTTCTTCAAATTTTCTTTTCACTATGTACAGCCACAAGAGAAATATTAAGGGACTAAATTTAAAGTTAGCTATATACCATTATCAGCATATGTTGATTCGTCTTTCGTCGTCTGTGAGAGAATATGCGGTGTCAGATGCCAAAAGCTCCGTTGTTATTTTGTCATTCCGTTTTTACTTTCACTTTCTGCATATATATATATATATATATATTTATATTAGTGGTGACAAAATTAGCGCATTAACACAGGCGTTTTTTTTTTTTTTTCAGTTTAACGCGTTAAAAATATTTAACGCAGGGGCGGAGCTAGGGTTTGCCACCCCTCTCACAACTGCTGTTTCTGTCACTTTTTCTCTTGACAAGAAGTGCATTTATTCGGTCTCAGAACGTTTTTACGACCACATCAAACCGAAGATGTTTCAGACGTGCGCTCCACTTCACTTCAGCGCCAGGCATGACTCAAACGAGTGCGGAAACGGTACTGTGATGTGCACAAAGGTTGCCAGCGTGCTGTAGCGTACACTGTATCATTTCATATCAAAGCGCTAAATAAACTACAAGCATGCAATGTTGTTACTAAAAAGGCGATTAAAGCTGCCTTAAAACTGTGCGTGGCTGCGTGCATGTAGCGTAATATATTTTATATGAGTCACATTTAAGAACATGTCTCTAAAATGGTTTTCAAAACTTTCCTAGAGCAGCCCAGCACTGTCTCAAGAG
Source organism: Onychostoma macrolepis (assembly GCF_012432095.1). Taxonomy (NCBI): domain Eukaryota; kingdom Metazoa; phylum Chordata; class Actinopteri; order Cypriniformes; family Cyprinidae; genus Onychostoma; species Onychostoma macrolepis. The sequence continues at coordinate 13,681,495 of NC_081161.1, forward strand.
TTGAGAGAAAACACGATGCGTGTCAAATTCCGCGTCATGTTCAGCAGCTACAGCTCTTAAAGAAATAACAGCCAAAATAACCTAATAACCAGCTGCTGTGATGTCTGTTCATCAAAGGATAAAGAAAGAAAAAAAAAAGAGGAAGCTTTATAGCTTTAAGGATTCATCTATATTTAATTTAGTATTTATATTGTTTGATAACTTCCATTTCAATTTCTGTATATTTCTGCTGAAAGGCACAGGTAAATATGACATTTATAATAATGGGTTTATGTGAAGATTGTTTTAAGTTTAAGAGTTAAGTTATTTTTTAAAAGTCTAATAAATGTTAAAATTGATATCTCTCAATTATACTGTAATGTTGAATGGCTATAGTCAATAGGTAAATATGGGGGGGGGGGTATATTACAGTATATTATTGTATTGTGTATATATTACAATATATTGTAATATATTACAGTATATAAAAAATATACTGTCTTTATGTTGTTTGTACATTAATTTGATTTTTTTTAAAATAAAAAATGTATTATGCAAACAAACATACTATTTACAGGTAACAAATCAAATACAAAATAACCAAGCTCAACAAAACATACATGACAGCCAACATGATTTGTGTGAGTGAGTGTGTGTGTTTGTGTGTGATTGGGTGTTGGGGGTGGAAGTATATAAATAAAAGAAAGTACAACAGAAATGACAATAATAAAAAAAACATAATAGTAATGATAACAGTAATAATAATAAAAATAATAGTAATAATAGCATTAATAACAAAAAATAGAGGATGGAGGATGAGGAAGGTGATAAGTAATAATAGTAATAGTAGCAGCAATAATATCAATAAATAAATAATAACAGTAATAATAGTAATTAACTGAATCAGAAGTGAGGGGAAAGTTGGAGGGTGAGGAGGATGACAAATATCAATAATAATTGTATTAAATAGTAATTAGTAATAGTAGCAACAATAACGATAATAAACTTATTAATCCGAGACAGGGGGTGGTTGGGGAATCAGGAAGAGGACAAATAGTAATAATAATAATGGTAGCAATAGTAATGACGAAATAATAATAGTAATAATAATAATAAAGCTATAAATAGTAAGATATTGTAAGGCTGCCTCTGGGCCCTCCGTGCGTAAGGCATAAATTAGGCCCAAAACGAACCATCAAGGAGAGGTGCTGCGGGGCACAAGGCCCAAAGTCCCACCCCCGGCCGCCACTCACATGCCACGCCAACCCTACATATTTATATGTATATGTATTGTTGAGTGTATGATGCATTGAAAAAACGTGACGTGCAGCGTGGAATCAGCCCAGTGCAAAGTCCAGGTCCCCATGCTCATGTCTCACTTACCCTGTGTGTGTCTGATATACATATGCATTTTTTTTTCTTTACTTATTTTACAATAGATGCGTGTATATCGTCTAGTGATGCATTAAAATAAGCAAGGCATGTAGTGCCTAACCTGCCAGAGGCAAGAAAGCCAGGGCAAAGCTGGTACAGGTTGGAGGTACAAGGTTCCCGGCCCCACAGCATACCCACTAACCACTAAACCAAACGACACAGGGCAGGAACTGAGATGCCACAGCCAACTGAAGCCCAGAGGCATGAAAATAGAAAGAGAAAAGAAAAGAAAGAGAGAGAGGAAAAAGGGAAAAAAAAAAAATTATAATAATAATAAAAGTAAAATAAAAAGAAAATAAATAAAAACACGATGAAAGTGGGGAGAACAGAAAGAGACAGAGAAAGGATAGGGAAAGAAAGAAAAATAAATAAATAATAATAATAAAATAAACAAGTTTAATCTTTCACAAGTTTTAATTAATTTGAAGATTGAATGAAAAACTTTAATATTTAAAAACTTTAATGTTAGGGGGGATGTAAATGTCTTCAGGCCAGTAGTTTTATCAAACATATGAAGTTTGGTGCAGAGTTAGTGTAAAGCATGACATGTCCTGTTATCAACAGGTGGCGCTATAATTATATCTGAATATTGGCCTTTAGATGTCTTCAGGCTAGGACTCTTACCAAACATATGACGTTTGGTGCTGATTGGACATTGCATGTTTAAGTTAGTGTAAAACTAGTAATTTCCTGTTGCCAGCAGGTGGCGCTATGATTATTATGGAATATTAGTGTTTAGATGTGTTCAGACCTGGTCTGTTATCAAACGTGTGAAGTTTGAGGCAGATCGGAAATTGTATGGCTGAGTTACGTCAAGTTCTATTCCCATGGCGACACATCGAACTTTGTGAGGCTGCCACGGACACGCCCTTTAACGAAAACTCAAGATCTTCACAAGTTAACATCGCAAAGGCCTTTAGACTAGACTTGCTAAATATAATGTTGATGTCATTAAATATCTAGGAGGAGTTCATTAAAGAGCAAAACATGTCACTTTTTGGGGCAGATTGCACAAAGCATGGCGTATCCTGTTGTCAACAGGTGGCGCTATGGTAATAACTGAATTTTGGCCTTTAGATGCCTTCAGGCCAGGAATATTACCATACATGCGAAGTTTGGTGCAGATTTGATATTGCATGTTTAAGTTAGTGTAAAACAACCCATTAAAAAAAATAGCCGGCTTTCTGTTGGTCGTAGCTTATGAGTGTAAATTAGAAAGTTGTCCGTCTTGATGAGTACAATGTATATACCAAGTTTGGTGTCTGTAGCTAAAACTAACCCCCCGACTTTTGTCAAAAGGTGGCGCTATAGAGTGCCTCCTCAACGCCCTTTTATGAGCTTTTGCCAGTGCCTAGCTATCATTAACCCTCTGGGGTCGACAAACGCGTATACGCGTTTTGAGGCAGATTTTCCTGATAAGGCCAAAATGAGCTTGAATTACTCTGCCATTTTTGATCGTACAGATAAGAGCAATACACCATTCGAATCTGTAAGGGGTCTACTTTTATTTGTATACACTCATAATAACAACTAAACTTTGTGCTTTTGAAGAAATAGAAAACAAACAGGGTGTGCTCTCTGTCTTCAGAAACGCGTCACTAAAATGATCTGTAACTCAGCAAATACTTCACACAGAGACATGAGTTATATCTATAGAAAGCTTGAAGTGTCTACTTTGAAATGAAGCAAGTCTTATCAAAACAAACATTCTGTGATGGACCAACACGATGTTCAGTCTGTCCCGTCTGACTCATTATCTCTAATGAGATCCCGCCCTCGCGCCGTTCATATGTAAATAGCCGCGTGGGACGTGCGCACGTGCAAATGCCCAACACAAACAAAGAAGAGATCCTCATCGTGGCTACTGTTACTGTTCGCGCTGAGTAAAGGAAGGATTTCCCTCGAAAGAAGAACACGATTTCATCCAGCAGAGGAGATCAATCTGATGAGTAAGTAATGTTTCTTTTTTGCATTAGTTAATGTTTTATTGTGACATAAACTTGAACAGATTTACTAACAGTTAGTTGGGGTTTTCCCAAACGACAACATGAATGCTAAGCGTCTAAGAATGTTTAGACCATGTTTGTTATTAATACGCTGTTCACAAATAGATTTTAATAGCGTGCTAAACAATAATAATTAGTTTCTCAGATATAAAATATTTTTTATAGTACAAAGTACATCCTTTTATTGTATAAAGCATGCTTGAGTCTGTGGCTACAGAATCATATCATAGACTACTATAAAATCATACATACTAGACTATATGACTACAAAATCATAGTTGGGTTTTTCCCAAACTATAATTCCTGACTACAATGTTTGAAATCGTGTAAAACATTTTTAATATGAGGGGCAATTCACTGTATTTAAATTTTTTACGGCGCGATGATGTTTTCATGCTCTATATAGAACAATAAAAGTAATATGAGTGTACACTGTAACATGATGAATTCTACGAGCCTAAGTATGTTTAGTACATGTTTATTATTAATAGCCTACTCTGTTCAGAAATAGATTTTAATAACGTGCTAAACAATAATTCGTTTCTCAGATATAAGATTTCTTTCTCTTTTTTTATGATAGTACAAAGCATGTGTGAGTCTATGGCTACAAAACCTATGTGTATATATATATATATATATATATATATATATATATACATACATACAGATGTTCCTGATATTAACATGCTCACAAATGTTTTTTTGTTTGTATTTTATTGAATCAGATACCAGCACCAGATGTATCCTGATGTCTCTTCAAACTATTTTCCTCTGAGAGCGCTGTACCAACATCAGATGTTCAACTACACTGATATTCTATGTTAAAACAAGCTCCTTTTCTACTGATTGTTTTTTTCTTCTTGAATCCATGGAAAGAAGTAGAAACACTTAAATAACACACGTAAATATCAGGTATGATAATATCAGGACTTGTGAGACTCACTTAATATTCATGGCCATTGCCACTCCCTCGCATATAGACCCTCGACCACAAAACATGTCTTGAAAATTTTAAATCAATATATTGTTTTCTGTGAATGAGTAAGCAGAATGATTTTCACATAATTTTGAAGTACATATTCTAGCCTACAAGACTGATTATTCCAAAGTCTTGTTCAGGACTATTTAGTGTGGGTTTTATAGCCTTATTTCAGCTACATTTTTTTCCCAAAACTTACTAACCACGCATAATATTTTTTTTTCTAAAAAATGCAAACATGTACATCCATCTTGGTCACATATTATTGTAGCACAGTTTGTGCTGAATACAAAAAAAATTACATGTTGGTCAATAGTATGTTTTAAGTAGCTGAAATAAGCACAAATATCAGGGCATGTCAAAACATCTCAAGGGCCCCAAAATGACCTCAGACCCCAGAGGGTTAATACGGATATGTGTGTTGAGTTTCATGCAATTCTAAGCATGTTATCTGCATCAAAATCACCAGAAAAGAATATTCAAGTTTGATACATTGCCATACCAACAGTATTTTAGATATCAATATTTCCTCAACTGTTTTACTTCGGCCGTGTTTTGACATTATTGTGATGAAGTTTGAAGCAAATCAAGTAAAAATAAGATGCTGAATTCAAAGCATTTTGAAAATGACACACTTCCAGCTGCCAGTTGGTGGCACTATAACTTTGACTCCTAATAGTCAGATCTATGCGATCGGCATCATACACCGAACAAAGCACTGAAGTTTGATCAAAATCAGACAATGTATGTGGCTGTTATTAGGCATTTCCTGTTTCTCATTTCTCGCCGTAACTTCATCGCCTCGCCACGGACAAACCATTCATGATATCAAACATCCCTTCGCAATTTAGCATCCCCAATGTCTTGAGATCATGTTCACCGAGTTTCGTGGCATTTGATTGGAAATCCTCAGAGGAGTATATCAAATTCCAGAGCATGCGCTTTTTAACCCTCTGGGGTCTGAGGGTGTTTTGGGGCCCCGGAGAAGTTTTGACATGCTCTGACATTTGTGCTTTTTTCAGTTGTTTATAAACATTGTAATGGCTAAAGTCTAAAAACACTGTATTCAGCACAAACTGGGCTACAATAATATGTGAGCAGCTTGTACGTACATGATTGTGTTTTTGAGAAAACAACGTTTATGCGTGGTTAGAAAAAAACTAAAATTTTAAAGTAACTGAAATAAGGCCATAAAACACATACAGAACATTTGTTCACAAGACTTTTGAGAACTGGATCTTGTAGCCTAGAATATTTGCTTCAAAATGATCTGAAAATACTCATTCAGAGAAAACAATATATTGATTAAAATTTTCTAAGTCACTTTTTGAGTGGAAAGGCTCTATGCGAGAGGGCGTGACTCACACCTGAGAAGACAAAGGCCCGCATAATGAGCTCCATAATGAGCCATTCAGTCAGGTGTGTGACAGAGAGAAGAGTTACAAGAAAGAATGTGAGGAAAAAAGAAATGTTTATATATATAACTATCACATAAAATAACTTGAGATTCACTTGCGAGTGCAGTTAAACAGTTTATTAGGAACAAATAAACAACAGAAGAGTCAAGACATCGTGGGTGCAATATCCAAAATATCCAAAACAATGGCAAGAAACTGGAACCCAGGAAAACGGGAGACAGCAGAAACTGCATGAGAGAACACAAAACAGACGCGAGCAACACAATGAACGGACAAAGATTTGTAATGTTTTTTTTTTTAAGAAGTGTCTTCAGCTCATTTATTTGATCCAAAGTACAGCAAAAACAGTACATTATATTTATTATAATATATAGGCCTACAAAATATATCTAATGTTTAACCACTATAGAGACATCAGACCCAGCAGTAAATTCCAAAAGATCTGGCTGAGGTGAGGCGCTCTCGGCGGGTTGATGAGCGCTGAACCGCTGCTGACATCCTGGAGCTCACATCTCCGAAAATATTGAAGCAAATTTTCAAATAGACATTATCTTTATTAACATGTAGCATTTGGACCAATCAGACACACAATTTGGCATTTGATTTAACAAATCAATTAGTTATTAGATTAACAAATAGTCACAGACCCCTCACCCAATACACATAATCAGTGACAGTAGGACTGTCAGGCCCCTGGTTCCATGGCAACCCATCAGATAACACTAGTTTTATTGCTCAAAGGAATGCAAATGCAGAGCATCTCACTATCTCTTTCCTATAGGAAAGACATTATGCCATAAAAATGGACTCTTCTCTAATTAATTCATAGAAAAACCTTTCTTTGAAGGAACACACATATCATTCAGGACACTGTGTATATTATTACTGTTCTTGTATATGTTTTTGTGTATTGTATACTGTTTTATGCATGCTTATGATAGATCACTAGTTAATATCACTCTAACTGTAACATGTCTAGTCTCTATCAATTCGTCTTCGGATGATCTAATTGAGGGTGAATATTACATGTTGATAGCTATGCAACATATTAATGTCCTAAGAATCTTTAATAGTTTGTATAACAACTTCCAATCCAACCCCTTTGCAAGTTACCGAGCTCTCAGACAAAGGGTCATAAAACCCCCCAGTATTTCCAAACTCCCGCTTGGAAATTCAGCCTTTCTCATTGGTCAACCCCATCTTGAGAGGTGTGACTCTTCGCAGACCTTAAAGGGCTCACGCACAGTTCTCTTCTGCAAAAGCTCTACTGCTAAATCCAGATGGCTGCCCGTGTGGAGAGCCTGAGCCTGGTGTGGCGTGCCCGGTGGGCTTCAGCATATCTCAGTCTGCGGTTCTGTTAGATCCTAGAAGGATGTGAGCTAGAACTCTTCTTGACCCTTAAGTCTTGCGCCAGGCCTTGCGGCCTTGACTTTCCATTCAACCAAAGCTCCTCGGACCTCAGAACCAGAATAACATCTTTGGAATTCATCACTCTTCAACCCGGAAGAACGTGAACGCGAGTCCAAAACCTTGAAACCATCAAGACTTTTCATCCGAGACTGCATTCCAGACACACACCAACAGCCATGGAAGTGCAAGTATGGTACATCTAACTAAACAGAGGTTTAGTATAAGCTATAGACCCCGTTATAAACGGCGCTGATGGTTTTACTCAGGTGGTTAACTGACTCTTTCCATAACTGCATTCTGTTTTCTCTAATGGCTTCATTCATCCACTTTATCTCCCTTTCTGTATATACGCGTGAGTGTATGTATGTTTGTTTGTTTGTTTAGATTAGTTATGTGTGTTAGCGTTTAGTTAATAAAAGTTGTGTGCGCACATTACATGAGTTTCTGGTTCCGCCTTGCAAATTAATGTCCCTTTACGATTTTCGATCCTTACTACATGCTCTAATGCATTAATACTTAGGAAAGTATTTTCTGTGGCCACGAAAATATCCTTTCTTAGAGTTGATATGAACTTACACTGAATGGTCGCTGGACGAACAGATCAGTTGATGGCAATTTAATTCTGCTACAGTTATTACTGTCAGCCGATATAAATAATTGTAATTAATCATAATTAATTGAAATTATTTATATACAATTCCCTTTTAAGCTAATTTGCTACAACAAGCTGCATATTTGAAGTCCAAACAAGTACATTCTCACCTAAAAAGTTCTTAAAACTACATTCCATGACACAAAACACTATTATTTTAAAAATTGTATTCGATTTGGGCGCCCACCATGACACTCGGAGTCGCTGTGAGAAATACGCCAAATACTTCGGCAAGTGGTGAAATGGCTGTTAGAATTCTGTTGGACTAATATCAACACTCTTATCTGCCAATCAGATTTGAGGACCAAAAAGTAGTTGTATAAATATATATAGGAATCACACACACATTTTGTTTCACACTGCAGGCCCATCAGTCATATTCTAACTACAGTCCATGCGAACACTGGTTCCAGTTAAGTTCAGAATAAAGCACTGATCAGACTCAGACACTAGGTAAAGATGGTTAGTTTAACCAACCTAGTAATATACTATCTCTGTAATGTTATGCAAACTTGGTGAACTGAATTTGTCACAGATGATATGCCACTGTTTTTTGTATTTTGTTAATGTTGGATATTAATTTTGGGTTACACTTTATTTCGATAGTCCACTTTAGACATTATACTAACTATAAGTAACTTTGTAACTACATGTTAACTACATGTCAACTAGTTCTCATTAATTTGCAACTACATGTCTACTAACTCTCAGTAGGGTAGGTTTAGGGTTAGTCGAATAAGTTGACATATACTTGCAAAGTTTCTCATATACTCAGTATGTTCTATGTTGTGGACCCATCAAAATAAAGTGTTAGAACATATTAAGCAGACTAATACTCTAATGACTGCTAGTTGACGTAGTTACAAAGTTACTTACTGTTAGTAGAATGTCTAAAGTGGACTATCTGACTTTTTTTGTTTGTTTTTTTTTTTGTTTGGTTTTATATTAAGAGAAACTTAAAATGAAGAGACGTCAATAGACCATTGAGGATACGGGAGGTTTTAAGTGTTTGGCTTTGACAATGCATCTCTGATCTTATCTCTCATACAAAGTAATGTCGTCTTGTATGTTTTTTTTTAACATTTCTTTTTTTAAACGTACGCGTGAATAATTGGTAGTTCAAGCGAAAATAAAATATCCAGACCAGGAACAACTCAGAATGGACTCTTGTGAAAGTTATCACATCATAGGAGGATAAAGCTCCTAAAAAGAAAAGAAAAAAAAGCATAGAGCCATGTGTAACATATTAGATCCATGCATGATGTCTTAAAGAGACAGCAGCCTAAATAAACCTGCTGCTGTCTTTCATTATACAGTGAAGACTATCCAGTGTTATTTTACAGTTGAATAGATTATAGTTGGACCTAACTGAAAAAAATTAAGTACTGATAATTTAATTTATATCTTGTTAATATTTTTGTTTGTGCTATTGATTGTCATTATTTATTTGTTCTTATTTTATTATTTACTAAATTATTGAAAGACATACTTGTCTTTTTTAGTTAAAATAAATTGGTGATTCTTGGGTGGGGAGGGGGCGTGGTCCATGGGAAATAGTCCTGCCACTGCAGCTGGAATAAATCCTAGAGGAAACACTGCATACATTTAATAAAATTAGAAAAATGTATTTACAAAGGTAAAAAGAAAATGCCCCTGTATATCACTTTGAGTCGAATGTCACCTCGTATTAAGAAGGCTAATTTAAGAAGGCGCTCCTAATTACAAGAAGAAAAACACGGCTCTTAAACTGGGTCTGTGACAGGTATGGCTGTGGAATGGGGTTTGGCCGAGGAAAAATTTTCAGTCAAAAGATTTTTTTTGCTTTAACCCCTGAGTGGAGCAGGACAACCTCTCACCAGTGTTTCAGATTCTCATCCACAGGCAACACGTTTTGGGCATGGGGAGGGGCATTTTTACTGCGTGATAAATATGAGCAGCACAGCGGTTATATCCATATTTATCCTGCTGTTAAAAACAAATAAAGAAACAGTGTAGGAGAGTGGTTATTGTGTGCAAACAGTGAGAAAATCTATATTTGTGCAGTGTGCGCATGTAAAAAAAAAAAATCAATTCTGATTTAAAGCTTGTGACATCATCCCGATCACTTTATTTAGCGTTCATGTAAACACTATATTCAGATTCATCAATCGGTTGAACCAAAAATTGTGCATGTAAACATAGCCACTGAGACATACATTTCATTAAACATGTTTGCTGACTGTGATTTAGTTTTGACCAAAATCAAAACTATGTAGTCTTTGAAATTAGGTCAAACTCAGCTACTCTTGAAGTGTCCAACTCACTGGTCAGTTTCTCACTTAATATTTGTTTTTCCTATTTTATTAATATAAAACAGAAGATATTTTTGTAAATCTATATTTTTTACTTAATTGTATTGATTGTTATCATGTCCTCTACCCTATCTTATCTCATCTAGATCATCTTACTCGTGCCGTTACTTCGTGCTTCCCTGCTGCTTTTTTGACTTCTGTGGGAAGTACCAGCGCCGACAATGTAAGAAGTCTCAGTATAAGGAGTACATCGACTTCATCTCTGATGTCAGCACAGTGTGTGGCTTCTACACAGAGGAGGACTGTCTGAGGATACCCTCTACCAAACGTGTAAGTTGGTCGTGTATCTGTAGAGCTGGGTCACTAGACTTGACTGCTGGAGATTTACTCCTATTAGCAGTTTCTCACGATGCCATAAAGTAAAAATGCCTTGCATCATCTCCATTTTTATTCTTTAGCTTTGATCAAGCAATATTTTTAATCAAGGATGTGAATTAGGGGTTTGCAGCATTGTACTTGTTGTTTTAACAATGTGCAATCTGACATTGAGTATATTCCAAAAACCAAACGGAAACACACCCAGAGAGTGCATGTATACATTACGTGATGTCGGTTAGACTACTTTGTGTGCACATCAAGGTTATTTTCGTAAACAAAAACTACGACAAAAACGATTGATGAAAAAACATTTTCGTAAACTGAAAAAAAAAAAGATGTCAAAATAACTAAAACAAAATGAAACTAACAACAGTTATTGAAAAACTAACTGAAATAAAATAATTATCAAAAATAAATAACCGTTTTCGTAATCATTACGTTCTCATGTGAACTGTGTGGCGGTTTGGGGAAATACCTGTCAATGGCACATCACGCACATGGGGTTATCTGACGGAGAGACGCAAACAGTTTAAAGCAGAGTACAGCACGGGCCCTGTTTGGTAAACCTGCAGCCACTGTATTTAACAGAACACCCGACCTGTTATTCGACAGCAGTACTAATTTAATTCTGTACCCGACCAGGGGTGCGTTTCCCAAAAGCAACTATGGTCGCAAGTTCCGTCGTTACCAGTAGGTCATTCCACCAGGAGGGAACATTTAATTTAAAAGTCTGTGAAAGTGATTTTGTGCCTCTTTGGGATGGAACAATAAAGTGATGTTCACTTGCAGAACGCAAGCTTCTAAAGGGCATATAAGTCTGAAATAATGAATTTAGGTAAAGGGGTGCAGAGCCAGTGGTGGTTTTGTAGGCAAACATCAATGCCTTGAATTTTATGCGAGCAGCTATTGGTGGCCAGTGCAAATTGATAAACAGAGGTGTGACGTGCATTCTTTTCAGCTCATTAAAAATTCATCTTGCTGCCGCATTCTAGATTAATTTTAAAGTTTTGATTAGTACTGGCTGGAAGACCTGCCAAGAAAGCATTGCAATAGTCCAGCCTGGACAGAACAAGAGCTTGAACAAGGAGTTGTGAAGCATGTTCCGAAAGAAAGGGCCTGATCTTTTTGGTATTGAATGAAGCAAGGTTATATTTATATAAGATTATATATAATAATAATAATAATAATAATAAGATATATATGTATGTATGTATGTGTGTGTGTGTGTATATATACATATCCCACACAATCAATTATTAAGTGCTCAAACGGTTTGCTTGTAACAACTATGGAACTCAAAGGCACTGGTTTCAACAACTGATTTGGCTTCCCAGTTACCTGTCAAGTGTGAAACGTTCTGATGAAAGACGAAATATCCTTTTTCAAATGGGGCCAATAAAATTGACGTAAAATTCGATCATAAGTCTTTTTTACTCCTAAATGTCCAGCAACTTCACCATGTGCATGATGTAGTACTACCTCTCGAAATTGTTTCGGCACCACCACTTGAATTATACACTCATCCAGCAAATCCTTTCTATAAGGGATGTACTTCCTTAGAAGCATCTCATCTTGGATAAAACATCCACTAACAGCACTTCTTACCTCCTGGGACGGAATAACAGCATCAAACAACTTCTGCAACTTAGGGTCTTTCTGCTGCGCATCTACCAACTCCCTATGAGAAATAGGTGAAAGGGTGGACAAACCAGGCACAACATATTTTGACACTTCTTGTTTCTCAAATGACATCTCACGACTCCTTGCACGAGTCACAACACAAGCTGTAAATACTTTAGGAAAATTTTGATGCAGAATGTCGGATTTCTCCGTTACTGGGATAGGCACTACTTCAGGAGGTGGAATCACATCTCGCCATACTCTACCTCCAGCCAAATTGTTGCCCAGGATGACAGTAACCCCATCAACTGGCAAAGATGGACGAACTCCCAAGGATACTTCTCCACAGATCAAATTGGACGTCAGGTGTACTCTATGCAGAGGAACAGAAAGAGTGTTTAATCCAATTCCTCTAATCAAAACACTCCTCCCTTCAGTTGATACCTCAGAAAAGGGCAGGACAGATTCAAGAATAAAGGATTCTGATGAGCCTGTATCTCTCAAGATTTTAACTGATATTTTATTCTTAGAGTTTAGCAAAGACACACAACCTTCCGTAATAAACGGTACAAAGTTTTTCCTGGTTATTATTTTGGACTCACATACTTCATCTCCAACTACTATGATCAAAGTCATTTGAAATGTCAGTAACTTCAGTCACTAACACAGGATTAACATAATTAGTTTGGGATTTATTTCTTCCAGATTTCCACTTTGCAGCTAAAACTGGGCACTTATTTTTCCAATGTCCCAGATTAAAACAATAATTACACACTAGGTCTGTGTCAGTCTTCACCCGACCACTGTTCTCTGATTTTAACTCTCTGGGGTCTGAGGGTGTTTTGGGGCCCCGGAGAAGTTTTGACATGCCCTGACATTTGTGCTTTTTTCAGTTGCTTATAAACATTTTAATGGCTAAAGTCTAAAAACACTGTATTCAGCACAAACTGGGCTACAATAATATGTGAGCAGCTTGTACGTACGTGATTGTGTTTTTGAGAAAACAACGTTTATGCGTGGTTAGAAAAAAACTAAAATTTTAAAGTAACTGAAATAAGGCCATAAAACACATACAGAACATTTGTTCACAAGACTTTTGAGAACTGGATCTTGTAGCCTAGAATATTTACTTCAAAATGATCTGAAAATAATCTAACTCACTCATTCAGAGAAAACAATATATTGATTTAAATTTTCTAAGTCACTTTTTGAGTAAAAAGGGTCTATGCGAGAGGGCGTGAACTATCCTGGATAATGCTGTGACTCACACCTGAGAAGACAAAGCTGAGAAGCACCTGAGAAGACAAAAGCAATGAGCTCCATAATGAGCCATTGATTCAGGTATGTGACAAGAAAGAATGTGAGGAAAAAAGAAGTGTATACATATAACTATCACATAAAATAACTTGAGATTCACTTGTGAGTGCAGTTAAACAGTTTATTAGGAACAAACAAACAAATAAACAACAGAAGAGTCAAGACATCGTGGGTGCAATATCCAAACCAGTGGCAGGAAACTGGAACCCAGGAAAACGGGAGACAGCAGAAACTGCATGAGAAAACACAAAACAGACGTGAGCAACACATTGAACAGACAAAGACAAAGCAAACACGGTGACAATACATACACTACCAGTCAAATTATTTAAACAGTAAGATTTGTAATTTTTTTTTTTTTTTTTTTTTTTTTAAAGAAGTGTCTTCAAAGCTCACCAAGCCCGCATTATTTGATCCAAAGTACAGCAAAAACAGTACATATATTTATTATAATATATAGACCTACATATGGTTACTATTCAAAATAAATAAAGCACCCCCAATCCCACACTAAAATTAATAAATTAGTGAGCATGTTGATAGGCTTATCAGGAGCAACTTATAATTATTACATTAGCAATCACCAATATTACCCACGTGATTTTATAACATAGATGCACACATGCTTTGCATGTATTATCATACAATACAAAAACATTTTATAACTGAGAAACTACAGTACATTATTATTGTTAAGCTTATTGTGAACATGTTTGAGCAGGTATTTGCAAACAGAGTAGGCTACTTCACAGTAAAGATTGGTCTAAACTTTCTTAGACATTACTTTTATATCGTTGTTTATAGAACATATAACTATCCTCACGTCGTGCAACATTTAAATGCAATTGAATCATATTTCAAAATGTTGCACTCGATTTCACACATTTTATTCTGGAGTTATAGTTTGGGAAAAGTTCAACTAGTAAATGCGTTAAACTTTGTTACAACAACACATTATCGAATGCCAATAAGAAACATTACTTACTCGGTATAGAAGATCTCCTCCTCCGCCGGCTCCAGCTGCCCTCGCATTCTGTTTGTGAGGTAAACAAAGCTTTTTCCTCTCAGCGCGTCTTCTGGGGGTAAATACAAGGCTTTTTCCTCTCAGTGCGTTTCTGAGGTAAATACAAGGCTTATTACTCACAGCATGTTCTTCCAAAACTGAAAAGTATCCGAGATGAACGCGTTGCTGCTTTGTTTACGGTGGTGTGGGCGTTTACATGCTGTCTCGCGTGGAGATTTGTAATAATAATAGCGTGAGCAGCGCGTGGGCGTGACCTAATTAGAGATAATGAGACCAGACGGAAAAACTGGACCTGCCGTTGGTTTCATACGGATTACTTTATCACAGAATATTTGTTTTCGGGAAGACTTACTTCATTTAAGAGTAGACATGTCGAGCTTTCTATAGATATATTTCTCATGTCTCTGTGTGAAGTATTTGCTGAGTTACAGTTCATTTTAGTGACGTGTTTCAAAAAGCAGTACGCAGAGAGAGTGAAGACTGAGAACGCACCCTGTTTGTTTTCTTTATTCTTCAAAAGCACAAAGTTTAGTTGTTATTATGAGTGCATACAAATAAAAGTAGACCCCTTACAGATTCGAATGGTGTATTGCTCTTATCTGTGCGATCAAAAATGGCAGAGTAATTCAAGCTCATTTCGGCCTTATCAGGAAAATCTGCCTCAAAACGCGTTTGTCGACCCCAGAAGATCTATCCTCTCTGTACACCTTTTTATGCATTAATACATACTCATCTGCCAAAACTGCAGCTTCCGAAACAGAAAAAAAAACATCAGGATCATGTTCATTAAATTTGGTAAGCAGCCTTAAATTACTGGCCAAGTCAAACCCTCCAGATAAACCAAAACCTCTCTCCCCAACATCTGACATAATTCTCCCTTCCTTCACCAATCTCAACCGCTCCACCTGCAGCTCATGATCTCGTACGGACTTCTCGGCCTCTAGTTTACTTTGTTCAAACTCAATCTCGCATTGTCTGAGCACATTCGCGTTTCTTATTTTTTCAATCTCCAATTCATAACGTTTAGTCTCTTTATACTCTATATCATGAAGTTGCTGCATTTGTAAGATTTATTTCCTTTCTTCGAAAGATAACCCAGAGAAAATATCTAATGAACCTTTTACATCAATGTCGCGTTTTCTCTGTGGAAAAGCCACCATAAGGCTATTTTCACATAACCAATTTTTCATAACAGAATGCAGTTACTTTTTCCATATTTTCTTGTCAACATCACAAATTTTAAAATGATCTACAAGTTCCCATATTTGTTGTTTTACAAAAGAATTTAATATCTCTTCTGATGGATTTTTAATAAATTCTTCTATAGATGACATTCTGTACTCATAAAATGTTACTTTTTTAAACAAAGCAAGTGCATTTATTTCCCTTTCGGAACACAAAACAGGTGAAACAATTATTCACTCTCCCCCCTTCTAAACTGCCTACCAACCCACTAAGCTAACCTATGCCTAGTCTTTGTGCAGCTTTCAAGAGTAAAGCGACATTAAACACCAAAATACCGATGGTTTAGAAATTGAACAAACAGCTCAATTCGCAACCACGGCGGTGTACTTCACTCAAAAGCCTGCACAAAAATAAAAAAGGCAAAATAACAAATCAACGCTAAGCGCTTCCTACCCGGGAGAAAATGAACAACGTATCACATGTAAAAAGAAAAATGCACTTACCCTTAATGATGACTACCTTCAAACTCGCGAGACAGTAAACACAATATCTATGTGCATCTCTCAAAACAACACGCATACCGAAAGCTCATTCTACACATTTTACTTCAATCGACTTGACATCATACCAAATCTTAATCAAACAAATTTCATCCGGTTACGTTATAATTTCGCTTTAAGACGAGCCCCCATTTGTTACGTTCTCTTTTCTGAATCGCAACACAATAAGGGAGTCACCACACACCACAGCTAATTATTAAGTGAATTTATTCATCCGTGTATGACAGAACAACATCGAATGTCAGTATAAATGGTAATCAGTGTGTCAGCAGGTACATGTAAATGTGTAGCATTTATGAAAGACATCAGTCCAACCATTCACAGTCCAGAAAACCTCCAAAAGCAACGACCATCCCAAGAGAGATGGATCAAAGGTGACGAAGATCTCCCTTATCCCTCACATCTCAGCAGTTCTCCGATAGTCTCATAAGGAACCCGAAATACGGAGCAAACAAAGACAGCAAAAGCTCAGTCCCCACACCTCCTCCTACTCCTCTCTCTGGAAGAGTTGTCCCAGTCTTTCATAGGAGCGCCATGATTCCATTCGGGTGTGAAACCACTCCCTTCAGCCAATCACCCGCAACTCAGAATTAACTGGTTACTCACTGGAACCATCACACAAGGATCAGAAATGACCCAAGTTTCAGTTTTACATTTTGTGTAGATACTCCTAAACTAACTTCATGGAAACTGATTAAACAGAAGGAGATTTTAGTCCACAAAACAGATGTCACCTACTGTCTCCGGTAACAAAGACAAACCTTTTAGCAGTGACTGTGACAAGTTGTGTCCCATACAAAAACAAAAGGCACATCCTCTTTGCAAGTGCTGTATCTTTCAAGAAAAGTCTTTTGAAGAGTGTAAAGAAAATGGGATCTGCTTTAGATGTTGCATGTCTTCACTGCACATTGTGAAAAATTGCAAAGCCCATGTTAAATGTGCAGACTGTGGTAGCGAGAATCATGATACTGCCCTTCACCAAGAACCAGCACCCATGACTAAAGACATAAGCTCCCATCCGGAGTATGGCGGGGAGGAGGATCCTGTACCATCATCTGGAATCTCATCACATTGCACAAGTCTGTGGTGGTGATCTAACTGACAGATTATGCTCAAAAATCTGTCTTGTCAAAGTTTATCCTAACGGTTACTACACTAAAGCAGTGAAGCTTTATGCTATAATTCATGACCAGTGTAACAGATAAATGGCCCATTCTCAGTTCTTTGAAATGTTTAGCATCCAAAGCCCTAGTTTACCATATTCGCTAAAAACCTGTGCTGGTATTATGGAGACAACGGGAGGACAAGCAGGTGGCTTTCAAATTGAATCCATGGATGGACAGACTAGTCTTCCACTTCCAGATTTAATCGAGTGTAATGAGATTCCCAATAACCGGTCAGGGATTCCTTCACCTTCTGCTGCTCTGCATTATCCCCATCTCATATAAGTGGCACATTTCATCCCAGAAATTGATTCAGATGCTCACATCTTACTTCTCCTCGGACGGGATGTCCTCAGAGTGCATAAGGTGCGTAAAACACTCAATGGCTCACATGAATTGCCGTTCATGAAAAAACTTGATCTGGGATGGGTCATTGTAAGCAACGTTCGTCTAGGAAATGTCCATAAGCCAATCACAATTAGCACACTTTACACCAAGATTCTGGATAATGGACGGTATTTGAACCATGCCCTAATGACCTGCAGGTGAAGGACAGATACACAGTGGTTCCCATATTACATGTTGCAGCAGAAAACTCACACACCAATCAGATCACTTGGGTGATACGGTGTTTCAATGTACAAGAGATGATGATGAAGTCCTTTGAGAATGACTACTTTCTGGATATTATGAAAAAAGGGTTTCAAAAGGTTGGAAACAATGGTTGGGTAGCACAATTGCCATTTAAAAACCCACGACAGCATCTTCCTGACAACAGGATGCAAGCAATGAAACAATTCTCATCACTCTTGCACAACTTTGAGAGGAAATCACAGATAAGAGAACACTTTTTCTTTCATGGATGAGGTGTTTGAGAATGAGCACGTAGAGGTGGCTCCACCTCTCAAAGACAAAGAGACAAAGGTGGTATCTTCCAATCTTTGGTGTATGCCATCCAAAGAAACCTGGACGAATCTGGGTAGTATTCGATTCTAGTGCCCAATACATTGTAGTGGTGTCTCCCTCAATGATGTTCTGTTAACAGGTCCTGACCTCAATAACTCTCTCTTGGGTGTGCTTTTTAGATTCCGCAAACAGTCAGTTGCCATAACCGCAGACATTCAACAGATGTTTTGTTTTCTTGTTAAAGAGGAAGACAGGAAGGCAGACTCTCCACTGCCCCAGAACATGGAGGCATGGGACGCATGGCACAATTTCCTGCAAGAGCTAAGACTCCTTCAGATAGCTGCTTATCTCATGCTCTCCTGTGGAGAGAGAGGCAACTGTGTAAGCTTTGTGATGGGCAAAGTGAAACTTTCTCCACTTCCTGAACATACCATCCCCAGTCTTGGCAGTGGAATTAGCTGATCTTATCTCACTGACAGCAAGTTGGTATTAGGATATATTTATAATCAGAGTAGACGCTTTTATGTCTATGTCAACAGCCGAGTCTTACGGATAAGAAGATCTAGTCAGCATGAACAGTGGTATTATGTGTGCACTGACCAAAATCCAGCAGATATAGCTAGGGCTGGGTATTGAGTTCGATACTTTTTAGGCACCGACCAAATTGCCTCGATACCATAGAGTATCGAAAAATGTCTTGTCGTTCAGTACCAAACTTTGATACCTAAGGGGTTAATCTCATCAACGTCAGTGAGCCAATAAGCCTGCAGCACTGTGTGTGTTCGACTAGAAGCGGCGCCGTGCAGATCGATCAGTGTTTGACATCCGCAGGAGCAGAGGTGGACAGTAAAAGTAGTGCATTTACTTGAGTACTGTACTTAAGTACACTTTTTGAGTATCTGTACTTTACTTGAGTATTATTTTTACTGGAAACTTGCTACTTCAACTTCATACTACTTCAACAAATATCGTACTTTTTACTCCGCTACATTTGTATCAAGGTCCCCAAGTAGAAAGTCGTTATGTGTAATAGTTTTTCCAGTGTGTGCATTTTCAGATTCACTGAACCCTTTTTTTTTTCTGCGAAAATCCAGCCTGCGATCTGCCAGTGTTGCCAAGTCTTACAGTATTTGTAAGCCTGCAGTTTTCCGCCTAGATTTGAATGGATATTTGGCAGATTTTTACGCAAATCTGGCAACCTCGGGACCTTCCCCGCTAAACTAATGTAAACGTCTGCGCTACTGCACAGCTAAAAGTGCTCTAAAAAGGCAAATAAGATAATAAAAGATGAAAAAGGCACATATTTATAGTGTGGTGTGATCATCTGTGTGTTCACCACATTGATTTTAAAGAGACAACTGTATGTGATGCCTTACGTAGGTCGAGCACTACGATCAAAGATCATAGAAGATAAATGATTGGCATACGGTAAATAAAAATTACCTACACCTTGATCTACATGACAAAGAAAATGTATAGTTTTTATTCTGTGTGAACTCGCATGTGTATGTATTAACTCATTAAAGCTCTTTGGAAAATTAACCATGTTTTTACTATAGTAACTATTTTAACTATATGGTATTTGCAGTAAAATCACAGAATCCACAAATTTACTATTCTCTCACTATAGTAACCATAATTATGTTATTTGTAGTAAAACTACAGTAACCACAAATTTAACAGTTTCATTATAGTTTAATATTTGTAGCTAAACTATAGCAATACAAATGGTAGGCTAATATATCTGTCAAAAATTGCTGCTACCATATATAAAAAACCTTAATACTCAGGCCTACTGGTAAATTGCTGCTAAAAACTAGTCAAGGAAGTATATAAATCTGAACATTATTTTGTCAAAACACTGCACATAAGTACATATATTTTTTGCAAAACATATGATCAATAAGTAGGTTGAATGATCACACAGGTCCAAATGTTTTACTTCACTTTTTTACAGCTTTGGAATCTAAACTGAAAATAGCTGACAAAATTAACACCAATTCCCAATTTCAGTCTTAGTGTTAAATGTCCTTGTTAGTTTTTATCATATTTAGTCAACATTATTCTATTTAGTTTTTGTCAAGTTTTAGTCGACTAAAAGTCTCAACATTTTAGTCTAGTTTTAGTCAAAGGAAATCTGAAGTATTTTAGTCAATGAAAACTTGACATTTTAGCAATAAGATTATTATTACTAAACCGTACAGCAGTATTTTGGCAGCCATTTTTAATGTAGTCTTAGGCTGCATCCGAAATCGCATACTACTAGTGTAGGTACTACATTTGAATTCGAACGTACTTCTCGACCATTAAAAAAGTACATTCTATATAGTATGAATATTTGTAGTATGAATGGAATTCGGACGTACTACATCCGCCATGTTGATGTTATCATGTGTATTACGTGAAGACATGCATCTTCACAACAGCGCAAAAATTTAAAGAGCCCACTTCACTGCGCAAAGATCATTAATGATTGAAATTCTTACCGCTTTCATCTGCGTTTTAACGTCATTTGGCTCAACAGCTCGCAGATCACGGCTTTGTCGAAAGCTTGTAAACCATTTATTAAATATATATTTAGCTAGTAAATTTGACCTCAGAATAAAAGCAGCTGCAGCTGTGAACAGAATGACAAAGGCTGATTTTGAGCAAGGAAGTAATAATGCAAGTAAAAATACACAGGAGAAACAAAAGGAACATGAAAAAATTAATAAACTTGAATACCCACATACACACACACACACACACTATGTATAAACAATACATAACATAACATAAAACAAAACATAATAAGTATCACCTATTTGTCTAGTAAATTTCACCTCAAAATAAAAAAGCAGCAGCCAGAATGACAGATGCTGATATAAATCTAAAAATACATAATTATAAAAATACATATACACATAAATGCATAATGTATTCATTACAAACAATATACACGCACACACACACACACACACATATATATATATATATATATATATATATATATATATATATATATATATATATATATATATATATATAAATCAGCAAAATGTGTCACCTATTCAAATCATAATCTTGAAACAAACTATATACATATTAACAGACTGAGAGCAGCATCATACAGGGTGGCCTTCGACATCCCAAGTCATGGCCTAATGGTTAGGGAGTCGGGCTTGTAACCTGAAGGTAGCTGGTTCGCACCGGCAGGAATTGAAGGTGGGGATTGTGAATGAACAGCACTCTCTTCACCTTCGATACCATGACTTAGGTGCCCTTGAGCAAGGCACCGAACCCCAAATTGCTCCCCGGGCGCTGGAGCAAGGCTGCCCACTGCTCTGGGTGTGTGTTCACTGTGTGTGTGTGTGTGTGTGTGTGTGCACTTGTTCACTACTCACTGCTGTGTGTGTGCACTTGGATGGGTTAAATGCAGAGCACCATTTCGAGTATGGGTCACCATACTTGACAATACGTCACGACTTAACTTAACTTAACTTAGAATGAGCAGGGCAGTCATCAGGATTTTGAGGAGACTGATTGCTTTCCCCACCGCTGATGACCTGGTGGCAGTGGGAGCAGGTTTTGCAGCTAGGTGGGTCTCCAGCTGTCCATGTGATAGCTGGAACAATAGATGTGTGTCACATCCGAATTGAACCACCAGCGACGCCCAACACTATTTTGACCGGAAGCGGTTTCATTCAGCTGCAGGCCGTCTCTGACCGCCAGGGGAAGTTACTCGATATCTTTGTTGGGTATCCCAGGTCTGCGCATATTGCCAGGGTGCTGAAGAACAGCCTGTTTACACTGGCCGCCTGTATCCACCTGCAGGAAAATTAGACTCTGCAAATCAGTTCATGTTCTCATAATGCTATCGTTTAAGCTTGTGTAAGTTAGTTAATATGTAGGTGTGTGTGTCGGCACAGTCCACAGGGTATTGTGATGCATTAAGTTCAGTATTAGTAGTTAGAGGTGTGTGTAAGCATTTTCAGGGCTTCTGCAGGCTTTATAAAGGAAATTCTAGCAACATAACGTCTCTATGTAACGTATACTGTACAACGCTACATACATTCACATCAGTGTTAACTCAGCGGTAGAGTTACTCTCACGGGACACTGCACTTATTTGCAGTCACCAAAAGTACATTATCTGCATCTGCTTCAAAGACTTACTGGTTAAACGATTCACTCATGTGCTGTTCTGATGAGCGCCTTTTCTGAGCACATACACCCAAAGCGCGTGCTCTAAAAAACGCCCGTCAAACAGCGCCTGATTACTGAACTAAGTTATGTTTTGTGCTAATACTGTCAAAACACACCAGGTTTATGTATATGTAAAGTTATTTGACATTTGAATTTTTTTTTAAAAGTAACGCAATAGTTACTTTCCCTGGTAATTAGTTACTTTTATAATGATGTAACTCAGTTACTAACTCAGTTACTATTTGTGAGAAGTAACTAGTAACTATAACTAATTACTTTTTTAAAGTAACGTGCCCAACACTGCTGATCGGTAATGATTAAAGATCTTTTTACACCCAATTCACAAAATCGTTTAATCTGTTTGTTAAACCCTCAACAAGTCAGTCGTTTACTTGGATGTAGTTAAACAAGTACAAGTTAACCACAATGAACAACGTTTTTCCCTGAGGTACTTACACTTAAAGACAGCCGCGTTGCGGCGCTCCGCCATTTTTCGAATAGGATGCCTCCTCTCCCGCGGCCTCATGGGATAGTAAAGTGTCCATCATTTGCCTACTACAGAATTCGGGCGGAAGCAGTAGGTCATCCGGGTACTTCTCGCCTACTGTTTTTCGAATACTATGAATTCGGACATACCACTCGCCTCGCATACTGTTTTTCACATACTATATAGTAGGAAAGTATGCGATTTTGGACGCACCCATAGTCTTAATCAAATGTACATTTTAGTTATCATATTTAGTCAACCTTGTTCTGTTTTTGTTTAAGTCAATGAAATGTATGAGCATTTTAGTAAGGTTTTAATAAAATCTTAAGTCACATTTTCATCATGCTGTATAATGGTCAAACTGATAAAAATTATTTTTAATCAAATGTATAATTGTAACGATTGTTGTCATTTGAAAAAAATTACTTTTGCATTTCAGGTATTGGATTTTCACCAGTAAGCACAAATCAATAGAATGTGGACTCATGGTGTATTTTACCTCATCTAGTGTACTGATTTATTATAGGCTTTTTATTATATAAATTAATACCAAAGATTTATGCAATCTGTCTACATTATGAAAACTGCTAAAACAAACGAAATATATTATAACAGTGAAATTCCAAGTAATTCCACTATAATTCCAGAATGCAATAGCCTATTTATCTATTAAAACAACAGCGGTTGAGAAAGTGCATTTATACAGCGATCACTAAATACACAAAATAAAACTTTATAAATTAAACATTGTTTCTAGTTGATCTAAAATAAAATATGCTATATAAATCAATATTCTCTGTGAGAGCAGAGCCCAAAGCTCATGGCCAGTGGTGTTCAGACCGGAGTTTGAACCTCTGCTTAATGATAATAATGATAATAATAAATGAGAATCACCCACGAGCTCTCCATGAGCCGTCTCATAACAGCGCAAGGAAAGATTTTACTCTATCGCTTTTGTTTTAAGCAATGGGGCATCCCGGCTCGAAAGTCGCAGGGTAGGATGGGGTAGTGACGCTGGGTGTAACTAAAAAGGTGCCGTTGTCCGGTGAGGTCCAGTTGGGGAGTTACGGAACGGTCTGCTTGGTGATCTCATAATCGCATAATCTTATTAACTGCTTATCTCCTGAACTGCAACTTTCTTTACCATGCTATTCAACGCCAATCCGCCGTGCAGCCAAATTCACTGGTTAAGGTTAGGGTCAGGTGTGGGGTAGGATTAGGGGTAAGCATTTTTGTAGCATAGTGTAGGAAATTAACACTGATTGACACAACCAATACAATCTTTAGAATCATCTGTGGGGTGGAGTTTGCGCTGAAGTTGAGGGAGAAAAATTTCCTATCTGTCAATGGGAGGAAGCCACGCCCTATTTTGGAGCTCCCACCCTGTTTTGGAGTTCCCGCCCCCATTTGGAGATCTCCAGGCTGCAGTTATACCCTTCTCGGCGCTTCCGCAATGAGGAGCGAGCGCATGCGCATGGTTGCCAGATTGCTTAAAATAAGCAAAACACCGGGCAGAAAATGTATGCTTGTAACATTGAAGCTCTGATTTGGGGATTTGAACTTTTGATATCTCGCACTCATGAAATCTCACATAGTAGAGGTGTGTAGAGCAGTCCGAACGAACATTTTTCATCGTAATCTTCATTGACGAAATTAACACTAATGGGAATCTATAAGAATTGAAATCAATAAGCAGAATCAGAATCGGAATGGATAAAATTCAAACAATACCCAACCCTAGCTACATGTTGTGAAGTTCACTGCTTTCTGAGCATTTTATGAACGCTGATCAGTTGATGGCAAAATTCAAAAAGATGGTTCTTTTGGAGCAACGAGCACACCTTATGGCCAAACGGAGAGTATGTTTCAGTTTTCTGAAAAGACTAAAGATTTGTTTTCTTTTCAATGTTTGCTTTGTTTGCCTAAAATGAACCATATCATAGGCTTCAATACAGTGGGGCAAAAAGTATTTAGTCAACCACCAATTGTGCAAGTTCTCCCACTTAAAAAGATGAGAGAGGCCTGTAATTTCCATCATAGGTATACCTCAACTATGAGAGACAAAATGAGAAAAAAATCCAGAAAATCACATTGTAGGATTTTTAAAGAATTTATTGGTAAATTCCTCTGTAAAATAAGTATTTGGTCACCTACAAACAAGCAAGATTTTTGGCTCTCATAGACCTGTAACTTCTTCTTTAAGAGGCTCCTCTGTCCTCCACGTTACCTGTATTAATGGCATCTGTTTGAACTCGTGATCAGTATAAAAGGCACCTGTCCACAACCTCAAACAGTCCAACTCCAAACTCCACCATAGCCAAGACCAAAGAGCTGTCAAAGGACACCAGAAACAAAATTGTAGACCTGCACCAGGCTGGGAAGACTGAATCTGCAATAGGTAAGCAGCTTGGTGTGAAGAAATCAACTGTGGGAGCAATTATTAGAAAATGAAATGCATACAAGACCACTGATAATCTCCCTCGATCTGGGGTTCCACGCAAGATCTCACCCCGTGGGGTCAAAATGATCACAAGAACTGTGAGCAAAAATCCCAGAACCACACGGGGGGACCTAGTGAATGACCTGCAGAGAGCTGGGACCAAAGTAACAAAGGCCTCAAATCCTGCAGTGCCAGACGTGTCCCCCTGCTTAAGCCAGTACATGTCCGGGCCCGTCTGAAGTTTGCTAGAGAGCATTTGGATGATCCAGAAGAGGATTGGGAGAATGTCATATGGTCGGATGAAACCAAAATGGAACTTTTTGGTAAAAACTCAACTTGTCGTGATTGGAGGAGAAAGAATGCTGAGTTGCATCCAAAGAACACCATACCTACTGTGAAGCATGGGGGTGGAAACATCATGCTTTGGGGCTGTTTTTCTGCAAAGGGACCAGGACGACTGATCCGTAAACGAAAGAATGAATGGGGCCATGTATCGTGAGATTTTGAGTGAAAACCTCCTTCCATCAGCAAGGGCATTGAAGATGAAACGTGGCTGGGTCTTTCAGCATGACAATGATCCCAAACACACTGCCCGGCAACGAAGGAGTGGCTTCAGAAGAAGCATTTCAAGGTCCTGGAGTGGCCTAGCCAGTCTCCAGATCTCAACCCCATCGAAAATCTTTGGAGGAGTTGAAAGTCCGTGTTGCCCAGCGACAGCCCCAAAACATTACTGCTCTAGAGGAGATCTGGATGGAGGAATGGGCCAAAATACCAGCAACAGTGTGTGAAAACCTTGTGAAAACTTGCAGAAAACGTTTGACCTCTGTCATTGCCAACAAAGGGTATATAACAAAGTATTGAGATGAAATTTTGTTATTGACCAAATACTTATTTTCCACCATAATTTGCAAATAAATTCTTTAAAAATCCTACAATGTGATTTTCTGGATTGTTTTTCTCATTTTGTCTCTCATAGTTGAGGTATACCTATGATGAAAATTACAGGCCTCTCTCATCTTTTAAGTGGGAGAACTTGCACAATTGGTGGCTGACTAAATACATTTTTGCCCCACTGTATCTCTTTGAAAAAGAACTTTGTAACTTTTAAACAAGTATTAAAATGAGTTCAATGTAGCTGTAGGAGTGTTAAATAAAAAATAAAGATGATTATCTTCTCATTCTCATTCGGTTGTTCCATTTCTATTGGTTTGGTAACATAAAAGCTCTTAATTCCGACGATAATTCAAGCTAATCAGTGTAGTCAGTAGGTTGCATTAGTGGCATAAGGTATTATAAGTATACAACAATGTGACAATAAAACAATGCATTTACTCTTTACTTCTGATACTTAAGTAAAAGTACGAAAGTACATGATTTTAAAAGTACTTAAGTAAAAACCTGTCTTTACAACTTTAACTTGTTGTGGAGTAGTATTTGACCAGTAGTATCTGTACTTTCACTCAAGTAATGAAGTTGTGAACTTTGTCCACCTCTGCGCGAGAGCTATTCGAAAGCATACAAAGCAGTCTGCTCTCAATAGCTCTATCGGTCCTGCACAGCTCCATCTCAAGTCGAACAGACCTACTAGTTTACAGCGGTTACAGACATGTGGCTCACGCGTGAGGCTGTAGTGTGAAAGCGTCTCAACCCCCAGATGTATGGCTACGTTTACACTGGTGTGTTGTTGTTTAAAAATGAAATATGAATCTGTTTTTATTATTATTTTAATAAAATTGTTTTCAATTCACTTGAATGCTGTTCTTTTTAACATTTTTGTATTAATCAGAGAATCCTAAAAAAAATATCACAGGTCCCCCAAAAATGAAGCAGCACAATGGTTTCCAACATTGATTATAAATCAGCATATTAGAATGATTTCTGAGGGATCATGTGACACTGAAGACTGGAGTAATGATGCTGAAAATTCAGCTTTGATCACAGAAATAAATTGTATTTTAAAGTATATTAAAATAGAAAACTTCTATTTTAAATTGTAATATTTCACAAAATAAGTTATTTTTCTGTATTTTTGATCAAATAGATACAGCTTTGATGAGCAGAAGAAACATCTTTAAAAAACATTAAAAACCTTACTGATCCCAAACTTTTGAGCGGCAGTGTAAATAAAACCTTTTATTTTGGATGCGATTATTGCGATTAATCGTTTGACAGCACTAATAAAAACTAAATAAAAATGTGTTCACAAAATAAAAACTAAACTAAAACTAACAAAAATATTAATGAAACTAATAAAAACTAAACTAAATTTTATAGCAAATTTGAAAACGATATTAAAATAAAACTAATATAAAAATTCAAAACTATAATACCTTGGTGCACATTTAGAGTGCACGCTTTCACAACCTGAGTTAGTTTATTAAAATGCATACAGAATTCAAGATGTCGGTGATTCTTCAGTAGAACCATTAAGAAGATTTTTAGCTAAAACTGTGGTCCTTGGTGATTCATAAAATGTAAATCAGCGGCTGCCTATTTTTGAGAATAAGAAAAGCATATCAAGGAACACAAAATGAGTAAGTATGAAATTACAGTGTATTGAGGTCTTGAAGCAAAACAATCGGCCTGCAAGAAATGGAACAAAGAAATGTTAAAATGTTCCGGAACACATGAAAATGATCGAAAAGCATACAGTTTCAGGCAAACAGGGAAACCTGATTCCTATTTGCAAACTGGTTCTTTTGGACAGTTCTTTTCTATGAACTGGTTAAATTCACTAGTTTGTTTACTTAATTACATAATGACAAAATGTATATGCAATTGTATTATTATAGCACCCAATAATGTTATGAAACATGAATGGTTTAAATGCCAAAAGCATTTATAATGTAAATAAACTAGTCTTAATCAGCTCACCTTCTTACATTTAAGAATATATATATATTTTTCTTTTTTGGGTGAACTGTCCTGTGCTCTTCGGTCACTTTTGACCAAAAAATGTTCTCTTTTGAATTTTTAAAAACCACAACTTAATCGGAATGGTACGAAACTTGGTGACTTTTATGGCATTTGGAATGTGAACACACAAAAAAATTGAGGGCTTGATTCGAGCAGGCTAAGTGGTCGTAAAAAAAAAAAGTCACACTTGTGCTCTTCGGTCAAAAATGACCGACCATAGGAAATGAATGGGAAATTGACAAAATAGACAAAAATTCAGCGAATTTAGCCGTAACTCAGAAAACTGAAATAAGAGGTTGAAATCAGATCAGACCCAGAAGGATTAAACTCTGATAAAACATTCCTGTTCATTGTCGTTACTTTTTATAGAATTTTTATATTTTGTGTAACAAAATGCTTTCTCTGTGTTCAGGTTTGACTATAGTAATAATAATTCAAAAACTGACGCTTTAAATCAACATTTCAAACCAAAAGAAAATCTAAACCTTTACAAAAAGTTGTCTTTGAAAATGTCTAAATATATATCCAGACCCACAACTTAGTAAAAATTAGTTATGTCTAAAAATAATTAGAGAATTTATGGGCCTTTTATATAGAGCTATGTAGCTAAACCATGGAATTGCAGATGTTTTTCTTATTTTACTCCCACCAGATGACACTAATCTAGCTTCAAAAATTGGATTTTAAAGGCATTGGCTCTATTTTAACACAAAATACTGCCATAATTGAAAAGTAATAGAAAATATATAAAAAATTTTTACAATTATTTTCAGTGGGAAAATTTGATCATAATTATTGCATAAATATTAATTAGTACCATGACATTCTCTCAAAATACAAAATAAAAAATATTATTAAACAAAAATGTTACATTGATTTTACTGGGGGGGAAAAAAGTTACATTTTAGGTGTCCGGTCACTTTTGACCGTGAAGATCGCAAGTGTGACTCCCAAATAAGGAGCACCCAGAGGGTAAAGACAGTCAAATGCTTTCTTCCTGAATGAATCAGTCTTTTGAATGAATTGGGTGAATGAATGATTCAGTGATAAATGCAGTGACTTATGAATTCATGCAGCTTATAAATTAATGTAAAAACTAGGTTAAAACTTGCCATGGTATTCAGAAACTCTGTAGAGAGCCTCATTCTGCTGTGTCTATCTCTTTTGCAGGTATGCATAATAGGCAAAGGAAGGAAATACAGAGAGGCCGAAGAGGCCCTGGTAGAGAAGCACCGAAGTGATTATATCAGGAGGCGTGAGGCTTTATTCATAAACTCAGGGGTCAGTATGAATGTCAATCAAAGTGGCCATTATAGATCTAATCACAATGACGATGGACAGAATATTTCAACCCCTGCGAATGACTGGGTGAACGGCTTCCAACCAAGAGAAAAGACAGAGACAATTAGGAACTGCACAGCCCTTCCGAGGGATTTGGTGAATGAAGTGGTTCTAAGGGTAGCAAAGGCCTTGCTGAGTCTGACTGAGAGTAACACGGAGAGCAGCAATTGTGGTGATGCTTGGAACACAGGAGGTAAGAAGAATTCTTTTGCATATTAATTCTAATTCATATACATTTTGTTTTATTGACCACAATATTATTGTTGAAAATTGTTGAGAGGGGCTTATTTAATTTTGAAAAAGGTAGGGGCTCGAGCCCCAAAACACCCCCTTCTTCATATGCCTGCCATGTCATTGTGCTTAACACTGAGAATTAGATTAATTGCAATGTGACAGTCGGGTGGGGGTAGGGTGCAGATATCTAAATCAGAGAAAATCATAGCTTCAGGTGCGTGGAGAGTAGTGGATGAATCAATTTTAATAGCGTATTCGGGTGACGTTACAGCTGATCCGTGTATCTCTACCTTACAGGAATGATCAGGTCTTATATCACCCTGAAGGGGTTTATTTTGTGATGATAACCAACTGGATGTACATTATCCTGCTTATTACACAGCTACTTTCCACAGAAGTAAATAATTACACAAAAAATACTGATTTGAGTTTGAAATATTTTAGCTATATAAATATATAGCTACATTTTATTTAACTAACTAAACAAAGCTTCTGTAAAAAAAATTTGGTAACACTTTATTTCGATAGTCCACTTTAGACATTCTACTAACAGTAAGTAACTTTGCAACTACATGTCAATTAGCAGTCATTAGAGTATTAGTAGACTGTCTGCTTAATATCTTCTAACACTTTATTTTGATGGGTCCACAACATACAACATACTGAGTATTAGAAACTTTGCAAGTATATGTCAACTTATTCTACTAACCCTAAACCTACCCTACTGAGAGTTAGTAGACATGTAGTTGCAAATTAATGAGAATTAGTTGACATGTAGTTACAAAGTTACTTATAGTTAGTAGAATGTCTAAAGTGGACTATCGAAATAAAGTGTAACCAAAATTTTTTTTTTACTTCCTAAAAACACTGTTAGTTGATTTTTATTTATATATTTGTTTTGGGAAAAAAAGTTTAGCACATCAAAATATTTACAAGTTTAGCTGTTGAAAACACCATTTATCAGTACAATTTCTCAAGTGTTGACACAAATTGCTTTAATGCAAATATGTTGACACATGAAAAACCACATGCAGGATCCATGTTCATAGTGTTGCTGCCATTAAAGCACTATTTCTCTGTAATGTTTAAAGGTGTGTTAAATCTGTTATATTAATAAAACAACAACAATGTGATGTTTTTGATTGTTTTAATGTTTTTTTCAGAGCATTTTAGCACAATGTATTCTGAAGTTCTTTCATTTAATTGTAAATGGCATCCTTTTAAAACCTCAGAACACTAAAAATAGAATGAATACCATTTTTGCTTAGAATGATCTGAACATGTAAATCCCTGTGTTCTCGTCCACGTCTGAACAAAACATGCTTCATTGCATGTTAAACAGTAGCCTGCATTAAAGGGGTGGTTGATTGCCATTTCACTTTTTTAACGTGCGGTTACCGTACTGTATTACAGCTTTAATCAGAATAAAACCGTATATTAAACGTTAAAAAGAAGCGGTAGCATTTACAAATAACACCGTATGAGAACAACAACAAACAAAAACCATACCATTAAGCGCCGTGCTTGCACAGGTTCTGCGCAATCCTCTTCACTAATATTCTTTGGGTCTCAATCGGGCTCATGTTGAGATGGATGACGCCATTGTTTACAATACAACCGGAGCACATGCCGCTGAGGTGAGGGGCGGGACATTTAGGCACACACTAGAGGCGGTTTAGCCAATCACAACACACTGGACCAGCTAACCAATCTGAGCCCATTGCATATTTCTTCATAAAAGCATGCAATGATCAGCGTGTTTATAGGAGAAAGGACAGAGTGGTGTGGAATATAGGTAAATTATGTGAAAAATGTTTTTTTTAAAACAAAGCATTAACACGTTAGACTGCACCCCATAAACACAATCAGGCCTAATAAAAAAAGTCAACCACCCCTTTAAAGATTGTTGCTACTTGCAAGACTGAACATTTTACTGTCCCAATCTCACCACTGTCATCATCTGATGATATTTCATAATTTAATTATATGCAAGTATAAATACATACATATTCACATTTGCGATTATATATCAGCAAAATGGCTCAAGGGCAGATTTTTTTGCAATACAACAAATTAGATGGAAACAAGCTGAATAACTTTTAAATGTTTTTACTTTTTACTTTGAATACAGAACAAAGCAAAAACAGGATGAAAATTTAGCTATTGTGAATGCAATGTGAACTGTGATGCTATCGCAACTAAAATGACGAGTCCAGGTAAAAAAACAAACAAAAAAAAAAAGTTAATGCAAAGACAATTTCTCATTCGTTTCTATTTGAACACTAAAAACGTATGAGCTCCTAATTTTGCTCCAGAGTGCACCAGATTAATGCATTTAAATTTAAATTGTAAAAGAATTTTGGTTCTTAGGTTCACCCCTAATTTCAAACAATGACACTTTTTATGTGTTTGTGTTTTTTCATGCTCAAATATATTCAAACCTACTATACAGGTGCTGATCATATAATTAGAATATCATCAAAAAGTTGATTTATTTCACTAATTCCATTCAAAAAGTGAAACTTGTATATTATATTCATTCATTACACACAGACTGATATATTTCAAATGTTTATTTCTTTGAATTTTGATGATTATAACTGACAACTAAGGAAAATCCCAAATTCAGTATCTCAGAAAATTAGAATATTACTTAAGACCAATACAAAGAAAGGATTTTTAGAAATCTTGGCCAACTGAAAAGTATGAACATGAAAAGTATGAGCATGTACAGCACTCAATACTTAGTTGGGGCTCTTTTTGCCTGAATTACTGCAGCAATGTGGCGTGGCATGGAGTCGATCAGTCTGTGGCACTGCTCAGGTGTTATGAGAGCCCAGGTTGCTCTAATAGTGGCCTTCAGCCACTATCAGCATTGTTGGGTCTGGCATATCGCATCTTCCTCTTCACAATACCCCATAGATTTTCTATGGGGTTAAGGACAGCCGAGTTTGCTGGCCAATTAAGAACAGGGATACCATGGTCCTTAAACCAGATACTGGTTGCTTTGGCACTGTGTGCTGGTGCCAAGTCCTGTTGGAAAATGAAATCTGCATCTCCATAAAGTTGGTCAGCAGCAGGAAGCATGAAGTGCTCTAAAACTTCCTGGTATATGGCTGCGTTGACCTTAGACCTCAGAAAACAGTGAACCAACACCAGCAGATGACATGGCAGCCTAAAACATCACAGACTATGGAAACTTCACACTGGACTTCAAGCAACATGGATTCTGTGCCTCTCCACTCTTCCTCCAGACTCTGGGACCTTGATTTCCAAATGAAATGCAAAATTGACTTTCATCTGAAAAGAGGACTTTGGACCACTGAGCAACAGTCCAGTTCTTTTTCTCCACAGCCCAGGTAAGACGCTTCTGACGTTGTCTCTGGTTCAGAAGTGGCTTGGTAGCCCTTTTCCCGAAGACGTCTGAGCGTGGTGACTCTTGATGCACTGACTCCAGCTTCAGTCCACTCCTTGTGAAGCTCTCACAAGTGTTTGAATCAGCTTTGCTTGACTGTATTCTCAAGCTTGCAGTCATCCCTGTTGCTTGTGCACCTTTTCCTACCCAAATTCTTCTTTCAGTCAACTTTGCGTTTAATATGCTTTGATACAGCACTCTGTAAACAGCCACACCTTTCAGTAATGACCCTCTGTGACTTACCCTCTTTGTGGAGGGTGTCAATGTTCGTCTTCTGGATCATTGCCAAGTCAGCAGTCTTCTCCATTATTGTGGTTTCAAAGAACAAGAGATACCCGGAATTTATACTGTAGGGATGGTCATTAATTGAAACTCAAATGTAAATATTCTAATTTTCTGAGATACTGAATTTGGGATTTTCCTTAGTTGTCAGTTATAATCATCAAAATTCAAAGAAATAAACATTTGAAATATATCAGTCTGTGTGTAATGAATGAATATAATATACAAGTTTCACTTTTTGAATGGAATTAGTGAAATAAATCAACTTTTTGATGATATTCTAATTATATGACCAGCACCTGTATAGTCATGCACATTTCATAAAATGGATTTTGTAGGGAAAAATAAGGCCATGGAAGATCTCTATGAAGATGTTTATTGCAGCATGGCAATGACAAAGTACATGTTGTACCTTGGGTTCAATGCAATTGGAAAAAACCCTGAACATCCTAAGCTCAAACATTTTATACATTTACAATTAACTACCCTCAATGTAAATGAAGCTGCTCCTGTTGTAACAGCTGTGGTCTGTATGTTAATGAAGTTCTGACCCCATTGTTTGAGATGGTTCTCAGGCCACATCCACACGAAGCCAGAGATTTCCCTATCCGATTTTATTTTTATTTTTTTTTTGCCTCGTCTCAACAAGTGTCTGCGTACACACGAAACAAAGACAAAACGATGTAGTATACATGGCAGACCAGAATGTGGCGCTGTAATTCTGCCACAGAGATACACTAAAAACGGAGAAGACTTGGAGCATGCACATAAACCTTGCGCGCTGTATACAAACAAACAAACAAACATGGAACAATACATTTATTAATCTGTGTTAATGTTAGTTAATAAAAAGACAATCGTTCAGTGTTTGTTCATGTTGTTTTTGCTGTTATGTGATGTAGCGGTGTCTGATTAGGGGCAAGACGTGGGGTGATGACATCACCGTTTCACAAAATATACGGATTGGCTGTACAAATGAAAACGCAAAGGTGTCGTTTTCAGATTTATTGTGTCTTGTATTTTCCACCTAAGTTTTATATTGTAATCAGTGGTGGAAATGGTCAAAATTCTCTGGGGGACTCTAGCTTGGAGGGGAGGGGAGGAGGAGGGGGGGGGGGTTATAAAACCCTTTATAATAACATTAAACTTATTTCATATTTTCTCTAAACCTTCTTGGATTTTAAGACAGGCACCTGCAATTATGGCCAAATCAAAGATATATTGTGTGTGAATTTGCACGTTATAATGTAAGCATCATTAATGACTCCTTGTGTTTAATAAAAAAAAAATAGAGATTGATTAGTGAAATGAAAGAATTATTTAATAAAAAATCAGAATGATTAGTAATTGTCTCTAATTGGCTTGTTTAGCGAAGCCCTCAAAACACTTCTTATTTAGTGGTACAGTATTGCATGATTTGTAGATTATATTTAATAGTTTACACTTTGTATAAACGTTTGCAATTAGTTTTTAAAAGGTAACATTACATTCTTAAGGACTCTATGCTTACATTTCTTTTCAGGAACACTTGTGCTCCTACTTAAAAAAATTTTTTTAGGAACACCTGATCAATGACGGTAATTAACCTTCCTATTAATTTGACTCCTTAAAGTTTTTTTAATTTTTTAATTTATTTTTTTAACCGATGTAATGCCTCTAACTTTATAAAATGTATGCCATCTTTTGTGCCAAAAACATTTAGATTCATAAACGTTTATCAAAAATGTAATTAAACAATAAATTCAATTAAAATAATAACATACAATCAGGAAATCAGCATCAACAATTCATCTTAACGGCACAGAAGAGAACAAATGTGGCATTTCAAACTTTTTGACAAGACTTAGGTGGCAATAATGCATTTCATAATAACAGTGTTATTAAATTAATGTTTTAAATATTAAGTTTTGAATATAGAAATATTAAACAATTTAAATTACTCAATTTATACTTTAAAAATGAAACTGAAACCACCAGTGGGTGGCAGCAAGCTGGGCTGAAGCCCCGGGGCCCGAGCAAGGAGGGGGCCCGTGATTGGCTGTGGGGTAGATTGACTGGAGCGCCGATCGCCAAAGCCACCATGCCCCCCACTTATTAGTGCTGTTATTTAGTTGAGCTTTTCCGTAAATTCCATGCATTACCATTTGAGATTGAATCGTAAAGTCTGAAATTGGTTTACCAATCAAATGCATTTATTCTATATTTGACTTTTTTGAACGATATGTGCACATATCTATCAGGTGATCGCTGCCCAGTATTTCTCCATTCACCTCCTCTCTTCACTGCGTTCTAGAGTAATATGGAAATGGTCGCGCAAAGAACAATATTCAATAAGTAAAAATGTCAGCAATTCTGAGAGAGTGGGGCTCAAAAAATGAAAAACTCCAAATACGAAAAACAGTCAGTTAGTCAGTAAAATCCCCAGCTATTGGGTTATTTTACTAAAGCTAATCATGGAGTGGAAGTTGTTGGAACAGTGAGTGGACCGTGCAGAGCAGTCCACTTTTTATTCTGCGCAGAGCAGAAAAAAAACAAAAACAATCATCGTCATCGTCATCGACCACACAGATTTTAGGTTAGTTTGATTATTAACTGGATGTACAGTTTTATGTTTGAACAAACTCTATATAGGCTATTCATTTAAGGGTTGGTAGATAATCAATCTTTTTGCGTGTCAAGATGTAGGCTAAACTTATCATTTAAACGCGTTTTAAGCAGGTATTAAAGCAAATGGTTTAAACTGTTAATGAACATTAAGCAGTGGGGTAGAATTTATTCTGGTAAATGCGTGCATTAAGACGGTTTCAGTCTGATTTCGCGTGGCGCGCATCTGCTCGTATTGCGAATGAATAAACTTTTCGCTCCTTGTTGTGCTTAAACGTTCAAATACACCGCTGTGTGTCAAAAATTCTCGTCTTTGCGAGGATCCTCGTAAAGACAGTTATTTGTGTCTTAAATGAACGTTAATATTTAAAGATAAAGCATGTGTAGTGTTATATCTGAGATCCTGGATATGATGAGATCTTAAAAGGATAGTTCACCCAAAAATGAAGATACTGTCATACTTAAACTCAAGTTGTTCTAAACGTCTATGAATTTCTTTGTTTTCCTCAACATAAAAGAAGATACTTTGAAGAATGATCGCAACCGGTTTCTGGTCCCCATTGACTCCAATAGAGTATTTTTTTCATACTATGGAAGTCATGGGGGCCCAGCAACTGTCTGATTACCAGTATTGTTCCAAATATATTATTTTGCATTCAACAGCAGAAGGAAACTCATACAGGTTTAGAACAACAACAGAATTTTCATTTTTGGGTGAACTATTCCTCTAAAGCAGCCTAATAATAGCTGCTGTTGCCATTTGTGTCAATAATGTAAATCAAACATCAGAAAGAAAATATCTCACTGTCCTTGACTGAATCACTTTTGTAAAATAAATAAGAATGAATACAGTGGACACCATTCAGTCTATTTGTAAAAAAATTTTATACATAATATTATTCAGTGCTTTAAGTATTTCAAGTCGGTCGATTTCTTATGATCTTTGTTCTGTTGTAGCCTAATTTGTGACTGTTCACTTGTCTTCAGTAAGCTTATGTTTGCTTAGACTAGTATTATCATTTGTGATATTGAAATTGATAACAAAAATTATCAAATTTCAGTGCATCAAGAATATATGTGACCCTGGACCACAAAACCAGTCTTAAGTGTCAATTTTTCGAAATTGAGATTTATACATCATCTGAAATTGATGTATGGTTTGTTAGGATCGGACAATATTTGGCCGAGATACAACTATTTGAAAATCTGGAATCGAAGGGTGCAAAAGAAATCAAAATATTGAGAAAATCGCCTTTAAAGTTGTCCAAATGAAGTTCTTAGCAATGCATATTACTAATCAAAAATGAAGTTTTTATACATTTACGGTAAGAAATTTACAAAATATCTTCATGGAACATGATCTTTACTTAATATCCTAATGATTTTTGGCATAAATGTTTTTTTTTATCATTTTGACCCATACAATGTATTTTTGGCTATTGCTACAAATATACTGACTTAAGCGACTTAAGACTGGTTTTGTGGTCTAAGGGTCACATATACTGTAGTTAAAGCTTTAAATAGGATTTTTATCCCATATATATATATATATATATATATATATATATATATATATCATTATTGTGATGGGGGCCCTGCAGTAAGTCATAGCCCCGGGGCCCAGTGCAGTCTTAATGCGGCCCTGGCAGCAAGTCACTGTCTTTGCCACTGAATCATTCATTCAATCGATTCGTTCAAATGGCTGATTCATTTAGGAACAAAACAGCTCTGTGTTTGCTTGGAGATGTGCAGCAGTTAATCTGTGATTTGTTTGAAATTATTTTAGTTGATGAAATAGAGCACAATCAGACAATAGTGTTCCTAAAATGTAAGTAACTTAATATTAACTTATGTATAAATTCAAAAATGTATAAAACTGATGTATGAATTCTATTTCACATTTGCAAACTCCCTTTATAATCATTAAAATTCTGTCAGTCATCTTAGTTCATCGTGATCGATTAATGAAGCTCTCTACACTGCACACTGAATCTATTATTTACATTGCGTCTACACTTTGTTTGTTATAATGAATGACAAAAACTGCAGTCTGCTTTCACGATCTGTGCTGTGAGGAGCAGCATGCGCACCGATAGAGAGGCATTTCCATAGAGTGATGGAACTACGATGTGACTTTGTAGGCAAAAACCCGGAAGCAAGTTAGCATTTTTCCATCGTCCCAGAGTCAATGGGTTTTTGAATGGGAGTTTGGTTAAATCCCCTAAATTAAGATCTGTGGTTCACACGAGCTCAAGATGCTTTCACGTTTTATTCTACGACATAAAACACACCAGTTACACCCCACTCATGATTTTTTTAAATAGTTTCGTGCCTTAAAAAAGACAGTTGTTAACAAATTGCTAAATGGGACTACAGTCACTGTCGGAGACATTAAACGTCATCACGCCGAACAGTTTATCAATTTACAGTATTTTCCAATTGTAGTATAATTTATAGTAAAATTAATTGTGGAATAACTAATTAATAGTTTGCCACATTTTATATTGTTGTTCGACAATGTTTTTTTTGTTTTGCCCCGAAATGCAACACAAGTCCTTGGATGGAAGATGCTCATTTTATCGCTTTCTGATACAGAGAATCTGGGTCCGCACCATAAGGTAAACTCATATGATTATTCCATGTAAACATCACGGCTTAGTTACGGTGAAAGTGAAACTTTAACGATGCATAGTGCTTAAAGCCACGTTAAAATTAAATGTTTTAAGGCAACATGAAGCTGTTAGATAGCATATACATTGAGGAATTTCTAGAAGCATGGATAAAATAACATTTTGTGGTACTTTATTCACTAAAATAAGTTTAAAGCTGCAGTCCGTAAATTTTGCCTCTTTGTCGCCATCTCTGTTTGAAAAGCTGGGATTGTAGCTCTGTGCAGAATTATCTTCCATGCGTGGGGTTGTGCTCTGGCACGGATCCAGCGCGGATGAATCTAATGTTTTGAGGAGTATGTGTGTCAGTCTGTCATTGCCATCTGAACAAGTGACTAGTCTGCCACGTTTGTTCTGACCAACTGAGGAAAAAAGCATTACAAATCGCGCTACCAATCGTAATTAAATCTAACGATCGGTTAGCTCATATCACATCTAACCATGCAAATTATTATCATTGTTATACTTTATTCTCAAATTATTAATGTTAACAACATCAGCATTGCATGACAATGAGTATAGTGTGTATTAGCGTGTAGATTTCAGTTTCTGTAGCTACAGTCTAATCTCTAATTGTCGTACCATTCAAATTTCATATTAAGAAATTCTTTTAACCCAAAAAGCAACCTATGCTCCCTTCGAACTGGTTGTCTTTAAAATACAAATATTGTGTAATCCCAGGCTATCTGTAATCAGAAGCACATTTAAAACTGGAATATAATTTAATTTCATTCACATGTCCGTCATCAAAATGACATTTTTAATTATTCTAGCTGCTGTGAGAAAAGGCTAAATGATCCGCCACCTGCAGGAACCTCACATGAGATAGCCTAGTAGCCGGGACAACTTCTTTATATTTACAGACGTGATGTAATGACGCAGCAGCATGCTCGAATTTCCCACGAAAACCTACCCGTACCACTCAAATTAGAAAACATGATTATAAGCTAACCGTTGTAAATCGGGCTAAAGTAAGGCGATAGTTTTGAACACTGGCTGGTTATGTACTTGCTCAAATATTGATTTCGGATAATTTTGAACCCAAAAAAGTTACGGACTGCAGCTTTAATCTTACCATATCCAAAAATTAGCTCACTCTGCTGTTATTTAATAGATTAAATGGACTAGAATTTTATTGAATAGTACGTGGACACGTTTTTAATTCAAATATTCATATTAATCAAGGACTTACTGACTTTTAATGCACCCTATTTTGAAATGTACAGAAATACGTGATTTCATATGTCCTTTAGTTATGATTTTCATTTATTCACTATACTATTTATTAATGTCTCATTTCAGTTTTAGTTTGGCTCTAGTTGTGTATTTATTCCAGTTTATATGAAAAGGTTCATGTAGCGTGGATTAAAATTCATATACAGAGTAAATCCTTTTCACTGAACGCTAAAAATAAGTTTGAAAAAGTTGTCGGGAGCATGGTGGTGGTGACGTTGAAGGTGAGCGACCGTGGTGGTGTACTTCGTTTATAGCCTAAGTTTAGCTTTTTAGTTCTGGCGCTTGTATTTGGGCTTCAAAATTCATAGAACTTATATTATTTTGTGAAGATTATCTTGATGGACAAAATGTGTAAGTTTCATGAACTATGATTGAACATGAGCTTATTTTTTGCGATAATCCAAAAGCCTATGGAGAAATCCAATTGCTTTTTTGTCGAGGGAACCAGTGTGATGCTAACAGCCGATTGGCCTACAAAATGACATCATAGTTCCCCCACTCTATTGGCTGCAGTCTGCAGGTATTATGACCAATCACAAAAGACGGCATTGCGCAGCTAACCATAGACACAAATATATTGCGCTAGGTTTATGTGCAGAACTGGGATCGCTTTCGTAGTCTTTTGAATGGATAAAATATAGAAATCACTTCAATTTCCAAATAAACCTAACCAGTTGGAAATGAAATGCCATCCCCCCTCAAAATTCACTCACCGGACTCCGTCCCCCTGTGCAACAGTGTTGTCCAAAATTATTAGAACACTAGTATTTTCACCAGCTAAAAATTATTTTAAGTCAGTTATTTCTATCTTTTGCTTTAGTGTGTCAGTAGGAAATATCAGTTTACATTATCCAAACATTAATTTTGCCATTAATTGTAATAATTCAGTGAAATTTATAAACTAATCGCATGTTTATTAATAAACCATTTAAATCATAATAATGAGCCTTTAATTGCCTACATAGCCTAATAAGCGCTCAAGTGCATGCATAAGCTTGCCACAGCACAGCAACAGAAGAATGAATGATTAAGAATGTGTCAGGGACAAACAGTAAGGAGGCTGGATTAACATTTTAATAATTCATTGATAAACTAGTGCTTTCTTTGTTTTTCGGTTTAAGAGAAGTCAGCGACACTTACTCGTCAGTCGTCATCTTTGCAGTAGTGGATGCACCTGTCTGCATGTTTCATATGGATTACATAATCTGAGAATATTCATTTTTTCATTTGAATTGGTTTATTTGAAAGTAGACATTTCGCTCTCTATAGATATATTTTTTCATGTCTGTAAGACAAATATACACAGAGTTTCGCGCTCAAGTTCACAGAGATTGAGACGCTAGAAAGCGCATCCTGTTTGCTTTCATTATTTTACAAAAGCGCAATGTTTTATTATTGTGAGTGCACACAAATAAATGTAGAGTCTTTACAGATTCAAAAGGTGTATTACTCTTATCTGTATAACCAAAAATGAGGGAGTATTTTAAGATCAAGTGAGCGCACCAGTGTCTCCATCTGTTAGCGCGCTACTGTTCAGCTTCCACACTCCGCACAGGCACTTGAATAGCATACATTTTTCCACGTTAACATTAAATTGAGTATCCATGTAAAGTTGCTGCTACTTACATATTTTAGAGGATAAGACATATTTGAGGTCAATGAATGATAGGCGAGCGTTTGGATGTCCTGCCCGATGTACTGTATTACAACATAGACTAGCCGTTAACGATCTGCGTGACTTTGCCAATGTGGATTTTTATTTATTTATTTATTTTGGTCGACCAAGCCTCTTCTGGTCGACTAACTGTTAGTCAACTATTAGGGGGCAGCCCTAAAAATCTATTTATTACATTATTTTTGACAGCATCCTCATTTTACAGCATTTTTACACAAGTGACTACAAATTTTAACAGTACTGTAGCTTTGCAGGTAGGATTCTTGAAGCATATTGGAGACGTTGCCACAGTTCTTCTGGATTTAGTCTGTCTCAGTTTGTTCTGTTTCTTCATGTCATTCCAGACAGACTGGATGATGATGAGGTCAGATCTCTGTATGGAGCAGTTTTCAGACTCCTTGTGCAAACAAAAATCTCACTGGATTGTTGTTTGTAATTTTACAGTTTTGAACTATTTAAAATTACAGAAAAATTACTGTAAAAATAATAGTAATTTTCCTTTATAAAAAAGAAAAATTACTGTAATTTGTCTTTAATGATATACTACCTAAAATAACAGTCAAGTTATTAATTTACAGGTATTGTTTGTAATTTTACAAAGTTTTGAATGTAATTTAAAATAACAGAAAACTACTGGAAAAAAATTAGAGTTCCCAATCGATACTTCACTCGTACTGAGTCTGCCAATACGCTATGGGGAAAAAGTCCTTTTTTTTTCACCTAACCTGAAGCCTTTTTTTCAATCACGCAGTGTAACTGCACAGCCATTGGTTCGTGCAGTAGCTTAAAGAAATGAACCAATGGCTCGGCGGCAGATATGCACGAACCTATGGCGACGAAGCCCGCCAGAATGGGCAGGGTCATCTGGCTATATAAGCGGGTGCTTCGCCACAGGATCCTCAGATTTCTTTTCCTTCAGAGACGACAGCTATGCTCTCCGCTGATCTCAGAAGCCCGCTCGCCGTTGACACGCATCACAGTGGAACCAGCAACTTCTCTCTGCTTGGCTGATCTGCTGCTGCTTCTAGGGCTTCACATCAACTGCCTGAAAATGCTAGCAGTGTGTTGGACCTGTACGTTTTTCCTGCCAGTCCTAAAGGGACACCACGTGTTGGTCTGCACGGACAGCATGTCTGTGCTGTCCTACATAAATCCCCAGGGAGGTCTCTTCTCGAAGTGCCTCTTCATTCTGGTAGAGCGCCTTCTGGAATGGGCTCAACTCAACTTGCGTTCGCTGAGAGCAGCGCATGTACTAGGCAAATTGAACCGAAAAGCAGACATGCCATCACGGAGCAAGGTCCCCTCAGAGGAGTGGATGCTCCATCCGCAGACGGTTCAGAAAATCTGGGAGTTCTTTGGCAAGGCGGAGGTAAGGCCCAACCTCCTGCTTTATGCATTTTTCCCGATTCGTCGTGATCCCACAGGTAATCAGGCGAATCAGGGAACAAGGGTACAAGGTTCTCTTGATGGCCCCCCTCTGGAAGAACCAGCATTGGTTGTTAGAGCTGACTCATCTGCTTGTAGCAGCCCCTTGGCCCATTCCCCTGAGACAGGATCTCCTCTCTCAAGCGAACAGGACAATATGGCACCCTCAGCCCGAGTTGTGGGCTCTGCACCTTTGGCCGCTCGATTGGAGCCTGCAGGACTCCCAAAGTGTGTGTTAAACTCTATTATTTAAGACGCCTCTACGCCCATAAGTGGTCTGTTTTCTCCACTTGGTGCCTAAACCGTGGAGAAGATCCGTCTACCTCTGACTTATCAGTGATTTTGTCCTTCCTACAAGAGCTGCTGGATAAGGGACACTCCCCATCCACACTCAAGGTTGATGTAGCAGCTATAGCGGCCTCCCATGCCCCTATAGCGGGTCAGTTGGTGGGTAGGAACAACTTAGTTGTCCGTTTCTTGAGGGGGGCCAGGAGACTGAATTCGCCTTGACCCTTCCCTGTCCTTGCATGGGATCTGCCCACTGTTCTGAGGGCCATGAAGGACCCTCCCTTTAAGCCACTGCAATCTGCAGGCACTCTCTGTGAGCCCCACCTGCCTGCAATTCAGGTTGTCCTGAAACAGAGGCATCGTTATACACCTAAGGTGCTCTCCATTCAGAGCACAGGTCATTGCACTCTCTG
The DNA here is from genome assembly GCF_012432095.1 of Onychostoma macrolepis. NCBI lineage: Eukaryota > Metazoa > Chordata > Actinopteri > Cypriniformes > Cyprinidae > Onychostoma > Onychostoma macrolepis. The sequence continues at coordinate 13,725,426 of NC_081161.1, forward strand.
CACTTCCTCCCTCAGAGGAGGACCAGGAGTTATATTTGCTCTGCCCTGTCAGGGCGCTAAACATTTACATTGAGTGTTCCGCCACCTTTAGGCAGTTGGAACTAGAGGTCTGCATTCCCGCGGCTGTCTTGACCAGATTTATGGAAAAATGAGAAGGCATATGGCAAATGACTGGGTGATTATAATGATGTGTCTCCTTTTGTCAGGAGATATTCATCAATGTCCCGGGCCTGTATCGAGTGATTTTGAAGGTGTTATTTCAGGCGATTCTGATGTGAGAGCCCGAGTTTCGACTGTCGAGCAATGTCGAATTTCGGAAATTGCCATGGAATGGAGTTCTATAGCGGATTGTTGGGGAGATTTGCTTTCTTGTTTTGAAACACGAGATGAAATTCGAATGGAGAATGGTGGGATGGATGTGTTTTCTACATCTGAGGAAGGTGGCAGGACCTCGAGGACAATGAGGCCCAGAGTCGGGTCTGTTGAGGAAGTCGCGCAGCTTTCACGGAATCGAAGGACTTCAGAGATCAACGAAATGAGAGACATCAGTTCTTTGAAGGGATTGCACATGGTTCATCTCAACGTTAGGAGTCTGCTTCCAAAGATAAGTGATGTGCAGCATTTATGTCAGGAATCCAATGTGTCTCTGTTTGGTTGCAGTGAAACATGGTTGGATGACTCAATATTGCACGCAAAAATATATATAGCAAATTATTGTTTAAGAAGCAATAGCAGGGCTCGCAAAATTTCAAAATCCCTGGTAGCCCTTCGGGCAGGTACTCTTCAGATTTTGGTAGCCCGAAAATTTATTTAACTAGCCCGAATTAAAAAATTACTATTTTATTTTATTTATTTATTTAATATAGAAAATCAGATAGTAGTTTAAATGTCAATTAAAAATATTTTCAATACACAAATATCAACAAATATGAAGGAAGGAATTTTATTTCACTATTTACAGGGTATCTGCAGAATTTTTAAAAAATATATTTAAGGCAATTTATGACCCATTTTAAGAGCTGCACAAGTAAAATGAACACAGAATGAGCGGGGTTGGACAATGTCTATGGTAACATACAGTTTTGAGCCATAAAATTACATGATTTACAGTTCAGATACAGGTTTTCACAAAAACAAAAATCCTATACAACAGCATTTCAGGCTATAGACAGTTTTTATGAAAAGGGATCAATAATTAAAACGTATAAATATTACTCTCTTAATTGTTTAGATTTTTACAAGGCACATCAACTTCTTTCTCATTTACAACTCTATGTGTTTGCTGCGTAAAAACATGAGTTGATATTTGCATTGATCTGACCATAAACAGAAAGAAAGGCTTTTTGGAAATGCAAATTCATTCTCTGCCACGAGGTGGCGCTTTAGGAGCGCTGAAATATCGCGGAAACGCTGTACACAAAGCAGCTCAGCGCTCATAAACGCTGCTTTATCAGGAATTATAGGTAAAATGAAATTAAAATGGCAACGTTTCTGAGGACAGTCGGTTCCCTTCAGATACATTCACATAAAGACAACCACGCCCGCATTTTGACTTGAAACGTGCAGCGCTCATGTTTATTCAATGACATCATTGCCTTTTGAAGTTTAATCCTGCCGTATCGCTGACTCTTGTCTTTCCGTCCCCAACTGTAAGACCTCTTGAAATTATAATTAAGACATTTCTTACACCATTTAACATATTTAAAACTTTTTATGGAGTTTTTAAGGACCCGCGGGAGATCTGTATTTAAGGAGCCCGTCGGGCAGGCAGTGATACATTTTGGTAGCCCGACTGGAAAACACAATAGCCCCGGGACGTCGGGCTAGCGATTTTGCGAGCCCTGGATAGGAATCTCAAGGGTGGTGGAGTATGTGCATATATTAGATCAGATGTCGTGTTTAAGGAGAGAAAAGATTTGGATAGTGCTGCTATTGAAGCTGTTTGGCTGGATATTTTTTTACCTAAGAGTAAACCGATTTTAGTAGGTATTTGCAATCGTCCACCTGATCAAAATGATTTTTATGAGAGACTTGATGAGATTTTAAGTGCTTCTAATTTTAATATTGGTCAAGAGTTAATAATCATAGGGGATTTAAATACGGATATGCAAAAACATGATACTTCAATATATAAACATTTTAATTTATTTTGTGAATCATATGTGTTGAAACAGATTATTGTGGATCCTACTAGAATTACGCCTAAAACTGAAACCGTCATTGACATTGTATTGGTATCTGACAATTGTAAGATTTGTAGAAGTGGTGTTTTGGATGCTGGTATTAGTGATCATTGTATAGTATATGTAATAAGGAAATCTAAGAGAGATGTCATAAAGCAACATAATACAGTAAAATTGAGATCTCTTAAAAAATACAGTCCACAAGACTTTATGGAAGAACTTAATAAGGTTGATTGGACTGCAGTGTTACTATGTGAGGATGTGGATATGGCCTGGGATAGGTTTAAGATGATTTTTTTAGAGGTTTTGAGTAAGGTTGCACCTTATAAGGAAATAAGAATTAAGCAAAGGACTGAACCTTGGATGAAGGATAGTATTTTAAAGGCAATTAAGGAGCGTAATGATAGTTTTAAGGTTTTTAAAAGGGATAGAAATAATGATAACTTTGAGGCATTTCAACGTAAAAGGAATGAGGTAAGAGGTAAGGTAAAAGAGGCTAAGAAAACTTTTTTTAAGGATAAGATTAGTGAATTAAAACAGGATTCTAAAAAATTATGGAGAGTATTAAATGAATTCGGGTATCAGGAAAAGACTAAGATAAAATGTTCTAAAATTAGTTTTAATGTTAAAGGTAGCAAATCATTTCAATAGATTTTTTACTACGGTTGCAGAAAAAATTGGTAAATGAACTACCAGCACAAATTGGTATATTTAATGATAAATTAGTTAAGGAGTATTATGCTAAATGTGGTATTAGAAGGGAAGTTAAAAAATGGTTATTTTATCATTGATGTTTTGGAGTTTATGTGGTGAGTTTCTGAACTTGATGTGGTTTGCATTCCATTTATGATTTGTTCGTCCATTTTTTAATATAGAGGACCACAATGGAAATAAGCCGAAGGCTTTTTTGTGTATTTTATCCTCGACAGTTTTGAAATGTGTATGAACTAGTCTTTTTGGACTTTTTTGTATTATGTTTTACATTTTGTCAAATAATAAAACAAACAAAACAAACAAACTCTGGTGCAATTTGAACGGGAGCGGGTGGTCTAACAATATCCCGTTCCCGACGTCTTTTCAGAACAGCATATCTGCGCTTTATTCAAGCACCAGTACTGCCTGCACTCGACTGTTATGCACGCGCTGCACGCATGAACCAGTGCTTCGTTTTATTTGCGAGGTCTGAGCGCAGCATGTACATGACGATGCTCAGAGCAGGCTAGCCTACCAGTGGTGAATATACGGCCCACAGACAGAACAGGCAGGTTGTCGATGAGTGACAGAGCAGAATAAAGATGGAGAAGTGTGGATGCGCTGTCCTTGAAGAAGGCTCAACTCGGTTTTGTTTATATTTCGCTTAGCCTATAATTTTAAATGACAGATGTCGATTTTATTTATTTATTTATTTTTCTTCCGCAACACTTTTCCTAGGCTACTGTGTTTACAGCAAGATGTTAAAGGGGTGGTTTACTGCTTTTTTTCTTTGCTTGATTGCGTTTATGGGGTGCAATATAACGTCTTCGTGTTTCGTTTGTTAAAAAACGCCTTATTTTTCATATATTTCACCTTTATTGTAAGTCGCTTTCTCCTTTGTCATTTGAACGACCGGTTGACTTCCTGATTCTCTGAAACCACTCCCTCAGAAACGGGCAATGGGCTCAGATTGGTTAGTTGGGCCGGTGTGGTGTGATTGGCTAAACTGCGTACTGCACATTGTCCAGAAACTTCACGCCCATTACCTTCACGGGCGACAGGTGGCCTGCGGTCAAATGTAAATAATGGTGTCAATATTGCCGTATCAGTTTGAGCCAGAATCAGACCTGGTGGGTGCGGGATATAACCTCGCGGGAGCGGGTGGGAGCGGGACTTAAAAAACAGTCCCGCGCAGACCTCTAGTTGGAGCAACTCTTTGTCAGCTTCGGTAACCTCACCAAAGGGCACCCAGTCACGAAGCAGAGACTTTCTAGGTGGATAGTTGACGTTATTACGCTAGCTTACTCTTCCTTGGGCCTACAATGCCCCATTGGAGTACGAGCCCATTCCACCAGAGGCGTTGCTCACATCTTGGGCATGGTCTAGCGGTGTGTCCATCACAGAAATTTGTGCGGCGGCTGGCTAGGCTTTTACAACCTGGACTTTCCTGCCTTGTTGGCTAGGGTTCTTTCTGCTTAAGTGGGCACACTTGCTTTATGCAGAACCAGCTCTGAGCAACCGTAACACACTCAAACTTGTCAGGTCGGTTTACTTGTGCGCTCTCGGCATGTGGAGTGCTGAGGCTGTATGAGTCCTCTGGAACGATCACCCAGACCAGGCGTGACCTCTGTGAGTTTAGCCTGTTTTCACCTTGTAGATTTATTGTTATACTTCCCTATGGGCACTGGGTGCTTAAGGAAGTTCAATATATGTGCAGTTGTTCCTCTACCATAGCACGGCATGATTGCACTGGTTCCCATAGCGTCTTAGCAGACTCAGTACGAGTGAAGTATCAATAAGGAACATACTCGGTTACTAACGCAGTAATGAGTACTGCGTTGCTAGCCGTGCTATGTAGTTGCACGACTCAGTCGTCGCTTCAGTCGAAGTAACCTGAGGATCCTGTGGCGAAGCGCCTGCTTATATAGCCAGTTGACCCCGCCTATTCTGGTGGGCTTCGTTGCCATAGGCTCATGCAGCTCTGCCGCTGAGCCATTGGTTAGTTTCTTTAAGTTACACGGCGTAATTGGAAAAAAAGGCTTCAAGTTAGGAGAAAATTAGGACTTTTTCCCATAGCATCTTAGCAGACGCAGTACTCGTTCCCGTATCTCAGGGAACCAAGGTTATGTTAGTAACCGAGTATGTTATTTTCTGTAAAGTAGTTTTTTTTTTTTTTTTTTTTACAGTGTAGGTTTGGGAGAGAAGCACTCAAGAACCATAAGAGCAAATGGTATTATCTAAATGCATTAAATATGCATAAATATGACACTTCAACATATCTAAAAGCCAAAAGAGCAAAAACATCAACCAATAGGCAACATAGTGTTTTCTTTAGTGCATTCTGTCCCTTTTATCAGTGTGAACATCCTTTATCCACATATGTGCATTTAGTAGACAATATATTTTCTGAATTTGAGTGTGCATATATTTGTCTCTTAATAGTGTCATGTGCAGTGAGTCTATGTCTTTGTGCATTTCTTTGTGTGGGTATGTCCTTTGCCCACTTGTTTTCCATCTCAGGGGAAAGACTGATGTACATAGTGTCTGAAATGGTTTGATCTCTCCTTGTTTCTCTTTTCCATTGTTCATTCTTTTCCATTTGAAAAAGTCCTTCTAGAAGTAGTCACTGGTGTTGTTGCAATCTTTGCAGTTCCATCAGGTCCATCCATCCCATAGTGAATCTCAGGGTTTCTAAATCTTTTAGACCTGGAGATTTGGATCTTGCATTTCTGAAAGTCTCTGGATTTCTAGTTCTGGTGATCACTCTGTTCTTTAAGAAGTCCCTTTTCTTGTGGAAGCCACCTGGCTTCATTAGATCTGCTGTCCTCCTTGTCCTTCAAATGACCAGATCATCTTTCTCCAGGAGGTTAAACATTTCAGACAACATCTCAGTGCTTATATCTGAAACGAACAAGAATTTTCTCACATTTAAAACATCAAATCTACAGAAATTTAATCACAGAATGCAATCAAATCATTTCTAATAAATTACATTTAAATTTCAATTCTATTAACACATTTCTCAAATGATAAAGAATCATCCTCTTTTGATAGTAAACATATTTTTCCAAAATATGCTACTATCATAAAACAATTCCTCCAATTCACATCAGCATCTGCTTGTGACTGAGTTACAGTCATGTTGTTCGTATAGTGCTGTGTCTGTCAAGGTGTGTATTGCTTCTTCCTTATTTCCTTTTAACAGTGCCTGCTTGGTTTCTAAACTGCCTTTCTTTACGATAGTCCATCTTTCTTTTGTGTGAAAAGTGACACTGTCTTGTGTTCCATCTTTCCACATGCAAAACAAATAAATTCCTGATCTTGCCCACTTCTCTCCAAACAATGCCTTGCTATGTGATCATCCTTTCCACATGCATGACAGACAAAGCTTTGATGAGGTCTCTCATTGTCTTGACAATGTCTAGCAATGTGACCGGCTATTCCACATACATAACAAATAGAAACACCTTCCGAATTTATTCATGCAAATCTCTTTGGTCACTGATGGAAACCATTAAATAATCTTCTAGAACATTCTTTCCTACCAAAGGCAGCAACTGGATGTCTAGATTCTGCAACTTTCATTTGAATATTTGCTTTGAAATATTTTCATTTTGGAAATGATTTGCTCATATGGCGTATTTACATCTGTATGCAGAGCAATGGCTTCCCACATGTGCAATTAATGCAGACTTAAACATGAGGTTTTGTTTAGATGTATTTGAAACACCGCTGTAACAGCTAGACCTTTCCCACAATCTGGATGCAAATGACAATAGATGTTCTTCAGTTTCCATTGTCACCTCAGTTATCTTTCTCTAGTTAACCAAATCAGACCCAATAACTCTTAAGTAGAGCTTCTCTCCTTGCGCCTGTGTCTGCTCTTTTGTTGCTAACCTCCTGTGAGAGAGCACTAGTTAATGAGCGAGAAAGATAATAACTCTACAAGCTTCTGTGACTGACACACTATAAACGTTTACTACCTTCACCAGTTTTGTCAAGAACTCTAAAGCAGTGGTTTTCAAACCCTGGGTCGCGACCCTCGGGTGGGTCGTGAGACTTAAAAAAATGGGTCGCCAGGATGATTTAAGGAAAACGTATGTAACCAAGTTCAAGATTCAGGAAAGAAGCAACTAAATAACGTAAACAACAAAACGAAAGTAACCGGCAGCTGCCTCAGGTCAGAATCAAATGTGTATTTGTGTTTGCGCTCTGTTTTTGCAGCATTGTACATTGTAGCAAATCAGAGACATATCTGTTGATTTCTATAACGCAATGGCCAATCAGAGGAGCTTTAGTAAATCAGAATCCACTCACCGCTCAGAACACGAGTGTTCTTGTTCAGCCCAGAGTTCTGGAAGCTCGCGGCGCGAATCCTCTGATTATAGTGAACAAAGTGTAGGTGATGTAAATAAGAGATTAATTGTGCTGTGTTGACAGATTGATTATTGCGGAATTAGAGATCGCGATAAACTGAAATGAGTGACAGCTTTTTAAGGAAGCGCACTTTGCACGTTTTCTTTGCTGTATATAGCCTATTCTCCATTCAGAATTTGAATAAAAGTTTCGTTTTTCATGCTGCTAAGAGGATCAATGTGTCGTACTTGCAACAAACGTTCAGAAGTGACATCCGCATGTTCAAAGTTAAAAATTTTACACAGATTAAAGTGCAAAAGAATTATAAAGACCAATAGGTATCACTTTACAATAAGATTAGTTAACCTTAGTTAATGCATTAATGTTCACAATGAGCAATTTCCTACAGAAGTTATTAATCTTTGTTAGAAAATACAACTCTTAATTCATGTTAGCTCATTAAATAACAGAGTTGCAACTTTTGATTTTAACAGCGTGTTATTAAATATTGGAATTACCTACAATTAATGAATGTTTAGAAGAATTTTTCATTGGCAGTTGATGTTAACTAATTAATTAACTAATGTCAACTGCAGGTGCATCTCAATAAATTAGAATGTCGTGGAAAAGTTCATTTATTTCAGTAATTCAACTCTTGTGAATTACTGAATTTCAATTGTGAAACTCGTGTATTAAATCGGTTCAATGCACACAGACTGAAGTAGTTTTAGTCTTTGGTTCTTTTAATTGTGATGATTTTGGCTCACATTTAGCAAAAACCCACCAATTCACCATCTCAACAAATTAGAATATGGTGACATACCAATCAGCTAATCAACTCAAAACACCTGCAAAGGTTTCCTGAGCCTTCAAAATGGTCTCTCAGTTTGGTTCACTAGGCTACACAATAATGGGGAACACTGCTGATCTGACAGTTGTCCAGAAGACAATCATTGACACCCTTCACAAGGAGGGTAAGCCACAAACATTCATTGCCAAAGAAGCTGGCTGTTCACAGATGGCTGTATCCCGAGCATGTTAACAGAAAGTTGAGTGGAAGGAAAAAGTGTGGAAGAAAAAGATGCACAACCAACCGACAGAACCGCAGCCTAATGAGGATTGTCAAGCAAAGTCGATTCAAGAATTTGGGTGAACTTCACAAGGTATGGACTGAGGCTGGGGTCAAGGCATCAAGAGCCACCACACACAGACGTGTCAAGGAATTTGGCTACAGTTGTCGTATTCCTCTTGTTAAGCCACTTCTGAACCACAGACAACGTCTTACCTGGGCTAAGGAGAAGAACTGGACTGTTGCCCAGTGGTCCGAAGTCCTCTTTTCAGATGAGAGCAAGTTTTGTATTTCATTTGGAAACCAAGGTCCTAGAGTCTGGAGGAACGGTGGAGAAGCTCATAGCCCAAGTTGCTTGAAGTCCAGTGTTAAGTTTCCACACTCTGATGATTTGGTGTGCAATGTCATTGCTGGTGTTGGTCCATTGTGTTTTTTGAAAACCAAAGTCACTGCACCCGTTTACCAAGAAATTTTGGAGCACTTCATGCTTCCTTCTGCTGACCAGCTTTTTAAAGATGCTGATTTCATTTTCCAGCAGGATTTGGCACCTGCTCACACTGCCAAAATCACCAAAAGTTGGTTAAATGACCATGGTGTTGGTGTGCTTGACTGGCAAGCAAACTCACTGAACCCCATAGAGAATGAGAAAAAATGAGAAACAAGAGACCAAAAAATGCAGATGAGCTGAAGGCCACTGTCAAAGAAACCTGGGCTTCCATACCACCTCAGCAGTGCCACAAACTGATCACCTCCATGCCACACCGAATTGAGGCAGTAATTAAAGCAAAAGGAGCCCCTACCAAGTATTGAGTACATATACAGTAAATGAACATACTTTCCAGAAGGCCAACATCACTAAAAATGTTTTTTTTTTTTTTATTGGTCTTGAAAAAACTGCTTTCTACTCGTCTAACTCGGGTTCGGATTCATTGAATGGCTACAGGATGTGAGGTCAGAACATTAGGTCTCACACCAGGAATGTACTTCAGCGTGATTTATTGTGCAAAGATGAGTGTGGTTCTGTAAATATAAAACAGTATACAAATATAAATAAATTCATAAATATACATTAACAGATCTTTACAGCAGTACTTAAATACTCATAAGTAACAGCATTGTAAATGATATATTATTGAACTTAACATGAAGTAAACAATATAAATGTAATATAGATACAAATACAAATCGAAGTTCTTTTAAAATGATTGCACTACTGCAGTAGGTGTCTAGCTCATGTGCCTAACTCGTCAGGTGAACAAGCCCGAACATGTTCCCTGAGATGCATTGAGTCTATGCATTATAGCTCAATATGCAATATAACATTAAATACTCTGACAGACAAATAACACGGGAGAATTATAACGTTTGTCAACAGGATAATGTGCAAATATAATTAACAATGTAAACTTTTAGGCGGAATGCCGCTATAGCGGTCATTAATCTCTCTCGTGAATTTATCATCCAATAAATTATGTAAATGTACTTACGATTAGTTCTACACACACACATATCCACACAATCCTTAAACAGGGCACTTCTAACTAATTTATCTTGAACTATTGACTATAAACATCTACACATCCAGCCTCAATACGGTCTTGTTTTTTTACTCCGCGGAAAGTTTTTGGAACAGTCCAACTCACGAACACAAGCGGGATGGTTTGGAAGAGTTCACTTTCGAGGGGTGGCCTTTCTTACAGTCTTATGAAGTATTCTAATTTGTTGAGATAGTGAATTGTTTTTGTTTTTTTGTTTTTTAAATTAGAGCCAAAATCATCACAATTAAAAGAACCAAAGACTTAAACTACTTCAGTCTGTGTGCACTGAATTTATTTAATACACGAGTTTCACAATTTGAGTTGAATTACTGAAATTAACTTTTCCATGACATTCTAATTTATTTCGTATTTATCAAGCCCCTGCAAATTACTCGCAAGAACACTGCTAAGAATTGAATTGATGATTCACAACACTTTTCTGTGCTACAAATGGGATTTTGCTCGACGAAACTGGATTTTGCATGGACCAATCACTGAATAGATTTCCTTATTTAAGAATATTCTCAGATAAATTCACATTGAATGGTGAAAGTCCTAAGAGGAGTTTACATTCCACATACATTTGAAAATTTCAAGGATTTTCAAGAGAATACATTATGATATACACATTGAAAATGAAAGATAAACACGTTTTCCACTATGTCTTCATTACAAATTTTAAACCGGTGTGCTGTTAATTTTGGGCCGATATGCTCAATTGTCATATTGTCCTATCGTCAGCCTGTGAGGTTGCCGATACGCAATATTATCGTGCTAATTCACGTTAGCGTTACTACAGCCTCACTGCAGCTGCAGACTCGTGAGAGGATTCACACTGGAAGCGTTTGTACAGCATCACATCAGCGGCTCCAAAGCTGTATATTTCTTTACAAAGTTGATCAGTTATAAACCTGGAAGTTTTAAAGTCTTGAAGTTTGTTAACATGGGGATTTGCATGTTAACACGGGGATATAGCAAATCAGCTCAAAAAGGGAATTGTATATAAATAATTACAATTAATTATGATTAATTACAATTATTTATATCGGCTGATAGTAATAACTGTAGCAGAATTAAATTGCCATCAACTGATCTGTTCGTCCAGCGAACATTCCAGTGTAAGTTCATGTCAACTCTAAGAAAGGATATTTTCGTGGCCACAGAAAACACTTTCCTAAGTATTAATGCATTAGAGCATGCGGTAAGGATCAAAAATAGTAAAGGGACATTAATTTGCAAGGCAGAACCAGAAAATCATGTAATTTGTGCACACAACTTTTAACTAAACGCTAACACACACAACTAATCTAAACAAACAAACAAACAAACATGCATACACTCACACGTACATACAAAGGGGAGCTAAAGTGGATGAATGAAGCCATTAGAGAAAACAAAAATGCAGTTATGGAAAGAGTCAGTTAATCACCTGTGTAAAACCATCAGCGCCGTTTATAACAGGTTCTGTAACTTATACTAAACCTCTGTTTAGTTTAGTTAGATCTACAATACTTGCACTTCCTTGGTCGTTGGCAAGTGTCCGCAATGCAGTCTCGGATGAAAAGTCTTGATGGTTTCAAGATTTTGGACTCGCGATCACGTTCTTCCGGGTTGAAGAGTGATGAATTCCAAAAGATGTTATTCTGACTCGGTGGTGATTGGGAGCTCCTTCCAGGTAGAAAGTGAATAAGAGCTAAGAAAGAGATCATCTGAGGTCCGAGGACCTTTGGTTGAATGGAAAGTCAAGCTTGCAAGGCCTGGCACAAAAACTTCGGTCCAGAAGCGTTCTAGCTCACATCCTCATCTTCTCAGTATCTGAAAAGAACCGCAGGCTGGAGATATGTTGGAGCCCACCGGGCATGCCTGTACCGGCTCAGGCTCTCCACACGGGCAGCAATCCGGAGATTTAGCAGAAGAGCTTTTGCAGAAGAAAAGGCGGCGGGACTGTGCATGAGCCCTTTAAGGTCTGCGAAGAGTCACACCTCTCAGGATGGGCTTGACCAATGAGAGAGGCTGAATTTCCAAGCGGGAGTTTGGAAATACTGTGGGGTTTTATGACCCTTTGTCTGAGAGCATGATAATTTGCATATGAACTGGATATACAAAGTTGATATACAAACTATTAAAGATTCTTATAATACTAATATGTTGCATAGGTATCAACATGTAATATTCACTCTCAATTAGATCATCCGAAGATGAATTGATAGAGACCAGACATGGTATGAGTGAGGTGATCTTAATTAGTGATCTATCATAAGCATGCATAAGACAGTATACAATACACAAGAACAGTAATAATATACATAATGACCTGAAGATATGCGTGTTCATTCAAAGAAAGGTTTTTCTATGAATTAATTAGAGAAGAGTCCATTTTTATGGCATAATGTCTTTCCTGTTGGAAAAAGGTAGTGAGAGTTGCTCTGCTTGCATTCCTTTGAGCAATAAAATTAGTGTTATCTGATGGGTTGCCATGGACCCGGGGGCCTGAAGTCATTGACAGATATACTGGCACCCAAATGATTGGTCCAAATGCTACAGGGATATGCACGTAAAAGGTAAACAACAGCTCGTTGTTTCAGTCATATTTCGATATACAGTAGAACGTGCTATTTATAATGTAATTAATTATAATTAAAAACAAGTTTAAAGGGATAAATCTTTTTTGATTCATTATTTTATTTTCTGACATACTCCAATTGTTCAAACACGCTTGACATTATTCTGTGCATTTTTAGCACTTTTTGTGTGAAATCGTATTTATTTTGTCCATCAGAAGTGTGTTGTCACTTTAACTGAGTGTGAGCAGCGCAACAAAAATATACTTGGATGCCGAAACCATCACTTCAGCACTGCTCACACGACGCTCCTGCTTGATGCTCACACACTGATCCTGTTCCCAGTGTATGAAGTACATGGTAAAGTACATGTAAAGTACATGTAAAAAGTATGCGCTGCTCACGCGCCGCTCACGCTTGCAGTGTGAAACCAGTCTTAGGCTAAAAGCAGCCTAAAGTTTTTAATATGACTGAATTTGTATTTAACATAATTTAATAGAAACATTGTAAGTTACGATTTTTCAACCGCAGCCTCTGCGATTACACTCTGTCACGTGACACGCGAGAGTAAAGAGGTGTGTTCGACTTGGAAGATCGATCTGTGAATGACATCAAAGTACGGCGAGAGAAAGCATAATATATTAATATTAATACCCTTGCACATGGGACGCGGCAGTCGCGAATGTCTAGTTCATTTTCAATGGGAGACATGCGGAAAGCGGCAAACCGCGGGCGGTTTCGCTGGCGGCGCGGAGGTGGAGCACAAGCTGTGCTCGTGCACCCAAAATCATGCTGCTTCCACGAGCACAGCGCTTCGCTGCAGGCGCCGCCAAAGAGAAAAATATTTTATCTTTTTGTAAGAGGCAGTGGCAGCCACGTCGGCTTTAACCAATTACTGAACAGAATATTAACACCCAATCATAGAACATTTCACTGAGCTCATGTGTTGAAAACATGATGTATATATTCTTATTTATTTAAAGTCTGTCTAAAGTTAACAGACAGTGTTTAAAAAGTGCAATCCACATGTTTACATGTTTATTACAGTGACTTTGAATTAATTACCTAAATACTGAGTGTGGTAAAGCAACAGATATGTTTTTATATTTCTGCAATCTACTTTAGTTTGTGTGATTTGTTACTGACTTTCATAATAATGTTTACACCAGGCTTATTTGTCAGTGCTTTATGTTGTCATAATTATTACATGCTTACAAGGCTGGAAGTTCAACAAATCAGTCAATATACTACTGTGATTGTAGTTGATAATGTCATTCATATCAATTCATGCATCACCTAATTTCATCGTAACATATAGGCCTGGCCTATAGAAAAGAACATTTATGTTTAATCTATCTAATATTGTGTTGGTCATACTATACAATGATTTAAAGAGCTTTAAAAAATAATTGCATTTTAAATCGCAATATTGGTAAAAAAAAATCGCAATTAGATTATTTTCCAAAATCGTTCAGCCCTAGTTATAATCAGTGTATGATTGACTGCACACATCTGCGGTGCGTTACAGATCCGACACGGCCACCGGAGATGATCGCAGCCACTCTAGTCAATGCTTGTGTTTATACCAGCCGCGCCACAGTATATTTCTGAAGTGCCTCCGAGCTGCATCAATAAAGATAGGTGCCTACTGTATTTTTGATGAACAATAAATAATAATAATAATAATAATAATCGTCTTACTATCGACAAAGGCATCAGCAACAGGCAATATCTCTATTGTCTATCGGCACAAACATAAAATGATCTGCCAGTCCACTTTATATTAGGTGGCCTTAACTACTATGTACTTACATTTAAATTAATCATTTGGTACAATGCACTTATTGTGTACATACATGTTTTTACATTGTACTTATATTTTAAAAAATACCTATATGTAATTACATCTGTAAATTTTTGTACTTACATTTATAATTACACTGTTGAACCATCCCTTACACCTTAACCCACCCTTAAACCTACCCATATAACCAAACCTGTCCCCTAACCTTACCCGTATCCCACCTCAATAGCAGCAAAAGTGTTTTGCAATACAGTATGAACACAAAAAGTACATTGTACTTATTCTTTAGGTGGAAGTGCATGGTAGTTAAGGCCACCTAATATAAAGTGTGACCAACCTGCCTATATAGCCTGGATTTTATGAAATAATCAGCCACCATGGATTCCAAAAGAAAATCGAAGTGGCAGGAGGAAGAGGCGCTACTGCTTGCTGAATTAATCGAACAGCGGAAACTTGTTATAAAAGGCCAGTTCAGCCCAACATTAACCAGTTATGACAAGAAAAGGGCAATTTGTAAAAAGGCCTATTGGCAACTCCTAACCACTTGAGACCTCTTGAGCTGTCTTAAATAACTGGGAGAGTAAGAGTGATTCTTAGCTTTAAGAAATTTGATAACTTGATTGTATACTTAAGTTTGAAAGTAGAAGTAAATTTAATGAACACTTAAGACTAAAATGGCACTTTGAGAAGCTTGATAAATATGAGAGAGCTACATTCCAGCTACCGCTCGAGAAGAGATGTATGTGCAGGTTTAAGGTTAGGAGAATTGTATATTCATTAGCTGTGCTTCAACACAACCAAACTGGCATTCACTGGATCTGAAAATGAACTTGTGGGTCAAGCCATTAGAGATTGGGTTCACTGAGCACTGGTCCAGGAAAAGGTGTCTGCAGCACATCAGGTCTTGCAATCCATGTGTCTACTCCTTGTTGCTATGGCAACACAATTACGGTCTGTAGATTCCAGAGTCATTTAAAATGTGCTCCCTGAGTACTAGGAGAGATTTTAGATGCTACTTGTAAGTGTGTCTAAGAAGGATGCTCATTGATCGTGTATAGTGGGCCGTACATTGTGGACCTTTTTGATACTATGAGATCAGTTTCAATACTTCAGTACTTAGCTCAGGTCTGGTTTCTGAGGAAATGCAATATGCCATGTTCAAGTGTAAATTTACCTCCAAAAGCAATCTATATGGTAATGTATTGTTGACTTTTAGAGCATTGTTAGCTGGTAGTGGCTATTATTCCCTTTGGCCTGTTATAGCTTGTTGGACCAGAGATGAACAGATCATTGTTCAATACTTTGAATATGTCTTGCTTACTGTAAAACACAGGCCAGCATTGCAATTCCTCTACAGGAAATCAAAGCCAATACTTATTTTCTCACTCTTCTCACTTTGTGGCATGACAGGTTCTTTGGCAAGCGCCTTCATTGCATCAGATGCTTGAAACGGCTGCTTTCAGTTGTCACAAAGCTATAAATTCGCAGTAAATTTAGAAGGTGTTTTAATTGTCACACATTGATTGATGTCAGGAGTGTTGAAATTGAGTGATTTTGTTTTAGAGAAATAACTGTTTCCATATAGGCAATCAAGATAAACGGCTATAACAGATTGCAACTAAATAATAAGTTCAGGAAATGAGAGAATTCTCTCTCTCTCTTCCTTTTTTGTGGAAAAAACTATTTGATAGGTTTTATTGCCAGTGTATATGACTGATTATTTCATGTCTCTTTCATGTCTTTTCCTTCTCAAATAATTAAAATTCAAATCGTTGTGTATTTATTCATTTATTTATTTATTTTTTTCATTAAAGTAGCCATGTCATAAATGGGATAATGTACAGTCAGCCTGTCAGGGTTTATTTTGTAGTGATGGCAGCCTGACTGTACATTATTTCTTCAAAACCTGAAACAGGTTAGGGATTGTGTGGTAATAAAAACAATGAAAAGAAATTAAACTTTGGATAATGTGATAAATAGTAAGCCACTTCTGCTCCTCCTCTTCTAATTCCCCTCACCCCATCTCCTTGCTTTTTTTTAGGCAGTTTGTTGATTAGTGAAGTAGTCAACCTCCTCGACCAGTCTTCTCTGCAAGCACTAAAGAAAGAGTGTGGTGGTCTCCAGACTCTACTGAAAAACAACTACCAGGTGTTCAGAGGTATTTAGCCCTGTTCTAGCACCATGTATGCCAGCTACACTGCAAAATTGATTTTCTTGCTCAGTATATTTTCCTCATTGGCAGATTTGTATTTTTTTTGTTTGTTTTAAGCAAAAACTAACAATATTTTGTTCTATGTTTTTTAGAAAATAATACTTAATATCTTAAGTAATTTTCACGTTTCAATTCAAGAATGTTTTAGATGTTGTTGGCACCAGTAATCACGTGGACGTCCCAAATTCATGTCCTGGCTCATGAACCTTTTCTGCTTCTCAAGCTTCCAGATGGCTCTATTGAAGAGGGGTGAGCAGTGGGGGCAGTAGAATGCCACTTGGACACAGGCCGGGGTCTGATCAGCCTCGGTCGGGGCACCAGGACGAGGGTGTCTGTTGTAAGACCCGAAACACCCAGTGACTCCTGGAAACAACACTGATGATGTGTCCAAGGTTGTGCATCAGAAGATGTTTTCTGTAATCTGAAATACTCTGGGAGCACCAGTGACAACCAGGAATAGACTGGGTGACAACTACGAAGAGGGTGGTGACATCTGGAGAGACAGATGACGGCCGGAGAGACGGCAACCCGGGGTGGAGAGGGTTGGCAGCCCAAACCACTTCTTCCGCAAGGAAGAACCCAAAGAAAGCTACAAAACCCACAGAAGAAAGATACCCCCAGGGGTGCCCGAGAGGGGGGGAGGATGAGCACCCCAACAGGACGGACTCAAGGATAACGACACAGGACAAAGGAATAATGACAATGTCAATACAGTGCATCTGCGGCAAGATCTGCAAGAATGAAAGGGGTTTAAAAATCCACCAAGGCAGAATGAGATGCTTGACAGCGGAAACAACGACACAACGCACAGAAGTGACTTCTGGTAAGACGCAGGAGGAGCCAGGCCCGGAGGCAACCCACAGTGCCCAGAGCCTCCTAGTGTCGCCAAAACCTGCTGCCAGCAGCTTACTTGCCACTATAACCCAAGAGGCAGCATCTCTTGGCATCCCACACGGCCTCCAAAGCCAGCAAACTGCAGCCATGACAACTGGCTGTGCCCCTTTGGTCCAGCCAAGGATCCAATGGCCCAAATCCTCCAAGAGAGCTGAGTGGCAACAATTTGATGAAGATGTAAGTCAGGTCCTGGAAGTAACAGTAAAGGGGGATGTGGACCACCGATTGAGAACGATGACTACCCTCATAGTGAATATTGCAGCTGAGCGATTTGGAATCGAGGCATCCAAGCCTGCTCCATCGGCATATGCTCCAAGCCATAGAGCAAGGAAAATCCAGTGCCTCAGGGAAGAACTCAGGCTGCTAAAGAGGCAATACAAGTTAGGGGGGGAAGTCGAGAGAGCCGGCCTAGCAGACCTAAGAGCAATCTTAAGGAAACAACTCTTGACCTTACGGAGGGCAGAGTTCCACAGAAGGAGGCGGAAGGAGAGAGCCAGGAAGAGGACAGCATTCTTGGCCAATCCATTTAGGCTGACCAAGCAGCTCCTTGGCCAAAAGAGGGCTGTCCGCCTCACATGCTCCAAGGATGCCATAAACGATCACCTTAAGGCCACCTATAGTGACTCCATCAGAGAACATGCGATGCGCTGATAACACCACCAGAGCCTTCTTTAGACTTTGACCTGAAGGAGCCCCGCCTAAGGGAGGTGGAGGAAGTGGTGAGGAGAGCAAGATCGAGCTCAGCACCAGGCCCAAGTGGAGTGCCCTACAAAGTGTATAAGAACTGCCCAAAGCTACTATATCAGCTGTGGAGGGTCCTGAGGGTGATCTGGAGGAAAGGGAAGATCGCCCAGCAATGCTGAGGGTGTGTGCATACCAAAAGAGGAGAAGTCTGAGGATATCGATCAGTTTCGGGTCATCTCTTTGCTTAGTGTGGAGAGTAAAATCTTCTTTAGCATCGTGGCTAAGAGGCTCTCCAACTTCCTGTTGAGCAATAAGTACATCGATACGTCTGTGCAAAAGGGAAGTATACCAGGAGTTCCTGGTTGTCTGGAACACACGGGCGTGGTAACCCAGCTCATCAGGGAAGCAAGAGAAGGTAGAGGGGACCTGGCAGTGCTGTGGTTGGACCTCACCAATGCCTATGGCTCAATACCCCATATGCTGGTGGAGGTCGCACTGGAGAAACATCATGTACCGCAGAAGGTGAAAGGTCTCATCCTGGACTATTACAGCAAGTTCAGCTTGAGAGTCTCTACTGGCCAGCTAACATCTGACTGGCATCAGCTGGAGGTGGGGATAATCACTGGCTGTACCATCTCAGTGACCCTATTTGCGCTGTCAATGAATATGCTGGTCAAGGCAGCTGAAACAGAGTGCAGAGGTCCCCTCAGCAAGTCTGGAGTAAGGCAACCTCCCATAAGAGCCTTCATGGACGATCTCACAGTGATGACAACGGCAGTACCAGGAGCCAGGTGGATTCTTCAGGGGTTGGAGAGACTCATGTCATGGGCACGCATGAGCTTCAAACCTGCAAAGTCCAGGTCCTTGGTTCTAAAGAAGGGGAAGGTTACAGACAGATTCCGCTTCAGGCTGGGAGAATACCAGATCCCATCAGTCACTGAGAGTCCAGTGAAGAGCCTTGGGAAGGTCTTTAACTGCAGGCTGAGTGACAGAGACTCCATCAAGGCAGCCGGTGCTGACCTGGACGGATGGTTGAGAACAGTGGATAAGTCTGGGCTCCCTGGAAGATTCAAGGCCTGGGTCTACCAGCATGGAATCCTCCCAAGAATCCTCTGGCCTCTGCTGATCTATGAGGTCCCCATGACCGTGGTAGAAGGTTTTGAGCAGAAAGTGAGCAGCTATCTGCGCAGATGGCTGGGTCTACCGCGCAGCCTGAGTAACATCGGGCTATATGGGAACACCAACAAGCTCAGGCTCCCTTTTAGCTCAGTCAGGGAGGAGTTCATCGTTGCACGGGCACGGGAACATCTGCAGTACTCTGGATCCAGAGATGCCAAGGCGCAGGGATTGTTGTGAGGACAGGAAGGAAGTGGAGGGCAGCCGAGGCAGTCCAGCAAGCAGAGACTCGGCTGAAGCACAAGGCCATTCTGGGAACAGTGGCGCAAGGCAGAGCCGGATTTGGGAGCCTAAGAGCAATCAGATATGACTCTGCCAGCGGAAAGGAGAGGCAGAGGCTGGTACAGGAGGAGGTGCGAGCTTCAGTCGAGGAAGAGCGAACCAGCAGAGCAGTGGCCATGCGGCAGCAAGGCGCCTGGATGAAGTGGGAGCAGGCGATGGAGCGGAGTATCTCTTGGAGGGACATTTGGAAGTGGAATCCCCAGAGAATCAAGTTCTTGATCCAGGGGGTCTATGATGTCCTCCCAAGTCCATCCAACCTGTGCACATGGGGAAAGATAGAAACACCTGCATGCCCCCTTTGTTCCAAAGTAGGGACATTAGAACACATCCTGAGCAGCTGCTCCAAGGCGCTGGGTGAGGGCCGGTATCGATGGAGGCACGACCAGGTCCTCAAATCCATCGCGGAGGCAATCAGCAAGGGATCAAGGACAGCCGACATATCCAAACTACAGCCAAGGCCATTCACTTCATCAGGGAAGGACAAAAGCCAGAGAAAGTATTGAAAAACTGCTCTATAGGTTTGCTCTCCACAGCCCGGGACTGGGTAATGACAGTTGACCTGGAAAGGCAGCTGAAAATTCCAACACACATTACCCAGTCCAAATTGAGACCTGACATCATCTTGGTCTCTGAGGCCACAAAACAACTGATCTTGTTGGAGCTGACAGTGCCCTGGGAGGAGAGGATGGAGGAGGCTCAAGAGAGGAAGAGGGAGAAATACCAAGAACTGGTGGAGGATTGCCGGAGGAATGGATGGAGAACCAGGTGTATGCCAGTAGAGGTGGGCAGCAGGGGATTTGCCAGTCACTCCCTGAGCAAGGCTTATGGCACGCTGGGCATAACAGGTGCTAACCGAAGAAGAGCCATAGGCAACAACGTGGAGGCAGCAGAAAAAGCTTCCAGATGGCTCTGGTTGAAGAGGGGTGAGCAGTGGGGGCAGTAGAATGCCACTTGGACACAGGCCGGGGTCTGATCAGCCTCGGTCGGGGCACCAGGACGAGGGTGTCTGTTGTAAGACCCGAAACACCCAGTGACTCCTGGAAACAACACTGATGATGTGTCCAAGGTTGTGCATCAGAAGATGTTTTCTGTAATCTGAGTTCAAAATTAAGAGCTCCAACCCATGTTCTTTACTAAGAAAACTCAAGTCAGAAAAAAGTCAAAAAAGTGAATTGACTTGTACCTGAATTTAAAGGGGACTCTTTTTATTTGTGGTATGCTGTCTCAGTCTAAATTACATTCACACTGGTGTTTTAGGAAGCCAAACAAATTAGAATATAATAACAACACCAACGACAGTAATAGCCATATATTGTAAAACAATTGTGCTGTAAAATAAATCAAAATTAATATTTCATGGGTATATCATTTTTGCTTTACACTACAGTAGGGAAATGACAGTACTATGACAGTACTTCTTTCCTAATTTCTACACTTGAAAGAGATATTTTGAATTTGGACTGCATTTATACCGCTATTTTATAGGAAATCTCCAGCTTCAGTGAAAATGCTTACAAAAACGCGTCTCACTACAAATTTACTGAAATGCTGTAATCATTTGCCTCGAAAATAAAGCATGACTGGTGGCTGTTGCGTTCCCAAACGCGCACTAAACTTACAGCACATGTAATAAACGAGTTCACTGCATTCATTCACTGTAAACTGAGCTGTTCTGAGGTGCGGAAAACACATGATCGCCTGAACAATTTGTGCGCTTCGCTTTGAAACACGCAGCGAGAACAGACTTGATGAAGGGATTTATGTTAGAATAAGAAGTTTAAATATATTTTTTAAAAACTACACATTTTGCCCAGAAGACCTATCGTTTCATATTGTCATGTGACCACGATAATATCGAGACAGTTTTGCTATCGTGATATCATAGTATTGATAATAACGTTACATCCCTACTAACTATTCCAACATTTTGGGGCTGAAGCAGCAGGGCTATGGGGCGATGCCCAGTGTTGAACAGACACTTGCCAGCTATCTGTCCCTTGAGTCAGCATTGTCCCTGAAGGCTCCGGCACTACCCACCAAGCTGCTCAGAACAACCTCGGCTTTGGTGGTTGAGGCTTTTTACGCCGACGGGCCAGGCTAGCGCATGCCTGCACACCATAGTGATGTTGCAGGCATACCAGGCTGACCTGCTTGGGGACCTGGATGAAGCTGAACGAATTGGCTCTGATGACATCAAGGAGCTGTGGAGGGCCGCAGATTTGTCTTTCCTGGCCACTAAGGAAACGGCCATAGCTATTGGTCGTTCCACGGCAGCCTTGGTGGCCACGGAGAGGCATGTCTGGTTGAACCTGTCAGACATGAAAGATAAAGACAGGTTCTTCCTTTTGGATGTCCTGCTTGTTCCTTCGGGCCTCTTTGGCGATGCAGTGAGCTTTGTCGTCAAGAGGTTACAGGAGGGTAAGAAGCAGGCAGCGACGTTTCAGCGGTTCCTCCCCCACCGACTCCAGGTCTCAGGGGCTGCTGGACAGTAGCAGCCCCAGCTATCCTCTAGCTCCTCATACAGGGTGCAGCATAAGAAGAGTGTCGCTTCCCAAGCTCCCCCTCAGAACCATCATGGGTCGGGGCGGCTCTCTCAGCCAAAGCTGAAGATTGTCAGCTGGACCCAGTTAACTGCCAAGTTGGTTCAGTGCTGGAGTTCCTGCAACAACGCTTCCCTACAGGGTTATCTCCCTCCACTCGCCCTTTTGGATGTTCAGTCTTTGGAAAGGAGCCCATTGGTAACACGTTTCCTTCTTGGTGCACCAAGGCTGAGGCCTGCACTGTGCACTAGGGTCCAGGCTTGGGTTCTGGCCGTGGACAAGACGAGCTAAGTAAGGCCCCTTTTGAACCTTTAGAGGATGTTCCGGAATAGTTCTTGACACTAAAGACAGGGTTTCTATTAGCCATCTCATCTCTCAAGAGAGTTTATGACCTTCAGGCCCTTTCCGTGGCCCCATCATGTCTTGACTTTGTACTTGGAATGGTGAAAGACTTATTGCACCCAAGGTCGGGCAATCTGCTGAAGGTGCCCACTCTTGTTCCACAGCCCATAGTGCTGCAGGCATTCTGTCCTCCACCCTTCCGGGAGCCAGACCAGGAGAAGTTTATTTTGGTGTGTCCAGTTCGAGCACTGGACACCTATGTCCACAGAGCTGCCTTGTGGAGGGAAAATTGATCAACTTTTCATCTGCTTTGGTCCACCCAAGAGAGATCTCCCGGCAACTAAGCAGGTGGATAGTTGAGGCTATCTCCCTAGCTTATGAAGTCCTCTGATCTCCTCTCACCTCTGGGGTCCATGGCCCACTCAACTCAAGGTATGGCAGCCTCTAAAGGCCTTCTTATCTGGTGTTTCTATACACAATGTTTGTGAGGCTGTGGGTTCTACAATGTTTCTACCCTGCTCACATTTGTCAGGTTTTATAACCTAGATGTTGGTTATAACCTAGATTCTTGTTATAACAAGAATACCAACTCCGCCATACTGACAAATGCCTGTTTAGTGTGAAGTCGAAGCACTTAGCTTCGACTTCACACTAAACAGGCACTTGTCAGTATGGTGGAGTTGGTATTCTTGTTTCCAAAGTGTTTTTAATGCAGCACGAGTTCCTGATGGGGAACCATGGTTCCCCAAAGGGAATGAGACTCTGCGTCACCCTGCCATACCTCCTGCATCCCTGTGAGTGCTTGTGTCAACCTATCAGAAGCTAGCGCTGTTTACACTGAGTGCCTGTTTAAGCTCCCTGGTTGCTACATCACCCGCCTGTGACATCTTGCTACTCTGCATGACCGTGTCCTGAAGCACACGAGATATCAGTCCAACAAAGGCATTCCCAAAGCGTTTCCAACGCAGCGTCTCATTTCCCTTTTTGGAACCATGGTTACATGTGTAACCTAGAGACGTTTTTCATCTGACTAACCTCTGCATAACGGGAACAACCCTCAAGGCGTGCCGTTTTAGAGATGCTCTGACCCAGTCATCTATCCATCTGTAATTAACCCTTGTCAGAGTCATTCACATCCTTTCACTTGCCCTTTATTCCTGCTTCTAATACATAAAATTCAAAAACTGACTGTTCACATCCTGCCTAATATATCCCACTCCTAAGCAGGGCTGAGCCTGGTCAGTACCTGGATGGGAGACCTCCTGGGAAAACTAGGTTGCTGTTGGAAGAGGTGTTAGTGAGGCCAGCAGGGGGTGCTCACCCTGCAGTCTGTGTTGGGTCCTAATGCCCCAGTATAGTGATGGGGACACTATACTGTAAAAAAAGCACCGTCTTTCGGATGAGACGTTAAACCGAGGTCCTGACTCTCTGTGGTCATTAAAAATCCCATGACACTCATCGTAAAGAGTAGGGGTGTAACCCTGGTGTCCTGGCCAAATTCCCTCCACTGGCCCTTGTCTATCATGGCTTCCCAATAATCCCCATCCACTTGATTGGCTCTATGACACTCTCTCCTCTCCACCTGTAGCTGGTGTGTGGTGAGTGCACTGGCGCCGTTGTCCTGTGGCTGCCGTCGCATCATCCAAGTGGATGCTGCACACTGGTGGTGGTTGAGGAGAGACCCCCCCCACATGATTGTAAAGCGCTTTGGGTGTATTGCAATACACATTAAAGCGCTATATAAATGCCTCATTCATTCATTCATTCCTTGAAAGGTGCCACTGTAATAATATAAATAAGTATTATTCACTTCACCTGTCAGTGCTTTTAATGTTGTGGCTGATTAGTGTACATTACTGACTCTGTGAACATGTTAGTGTGTGATATTAAAGAAGATGAATAGGAATCCATATTGAAGTGTGAATGTGCTTGGACAGGGTAAAAATAAGCTCCTTATCTCCTAAGAAAACACCACTCTGGTGAACATTGTAGACGAGCTAAATCCCCACAAAATATTACCCCTTTAAAGGAATTCTCGTAAGTTGCTGATATGATTCTCATTTCTTAAGGCTTGCAGGTAAATTGTTCTCTGCTTCTGTTTCTTTTTCATAGTGGAGGGTGGAAGTGTCTTTATTCGGGACTGGAGGACGCATACACCGGCACAACGCTCTCGAGTGAGATCCAAGCGCAAAGCCCCTCCCACAGGTGCCCTGAAGACCCGGCTTTGCTGGTTCCACATACACCATCCCCACGGATGCCCTCTGCCCCGTGAGCACTGTGCCTTTGCTCATGGAGAGACTGACTTCAAAAACACCTGAAGATGATTCAGACATGAACAGTAGCTTGTTTTGGAAGAAGAACATTTAGAAAAAGAAAAACACTCAAACATATTTTAGTTGAATTTTTAATTATCCCAGGTTCTTAGACATTAGGTTTATTTTTTATTTATGAAAGTAACTGAATTTATTTCTGTTGTATAAGAAACATGAAAAAATTAATCATGTCCAACTGTGTCCAGATTTTATTGTACAAAAAAATGTAAAATGTGTGTAATGGGATGCATCGATGTTTGGCAGGAAATCGCCCCACTGGAGCGTGAAGAGGCTTGTGTTGGGAGAGGCATATGGTGTGTAAATGTTAGGAGCATGAATAATTTGGAGGGAAGAGTGGGGGGGATGGACCATCTGTGGGTCACTGCCCCTCTGCTCAAATGTCATCAGACAGGATGTTCCTCTTATGGGGGTCACTTGAGGTCAGGGTCTCATCATGGATGCACATTAATAAGTAAACAAACATTAGATTAGGTCACAGTCACACATCAATTTATGAACTGATGAAATAGTGTCTTCACTATATGAAAATAGTGATCACTCTTTTGTTTTGAATTTTTTTCATAAACTACCATTCAAAAATTTGAGGTCAGTAATTTTTTGAAAGAAATTAATACTTTTATTCAGCAAAGATTTATCAATAAATAAATGCTGTTTTTTTTTGTTTTTTTGTTATATATTGATTCTGAAATAAAAAAAATTCTAGTTTCCACAAAAATGTTAAGCAGCTCTGTTGTTTTTTTTGGGGGGGTTTTACAGATTGAAGACTGAAAAGATTTCAGTGGTGGAGGTAACGAATTACAACTACTCGCGTTACTGTTAGTTTTTTTGGGTACTTGTACTTTGAGTATAATTTTTAAAGCTGTACTTTTACTTGTGCTTAAGTACAAATTAAGCAAAATAATCTACTTTGTTATTTTTACATCATAGTTCGTTGAGATATTATAAAACAAATTGAGATATTAAAATATCTATATGGCAGTATACAGTATAGTTTTGCCAATGGTATTGAAAATTATTAAAGTCGTTATGAAATCAAAAATGATCCTACTTACTTTTTTAGTGCACATTACTAGTCTTGTGGTGAACACTTAACTTATTGGGAGAAAACCGGTAGTTCAATGTGAAATCAGACACTGAGCACTCCCGTATAGCCAAAATGGCATGATCCTAACACCCCGCGAATATTCGACTGTGAGATTGGGAGTCGAATCAGGCTCCTTGAATCGAATTGTCGACTATTCGGGGACACCCCTACTAATAATATTAAGTTATCTTTTTGTTCCATTAGTCAGAGGATTGTTCCAAGATCCTCTTTAAACAGTAATGACGGTGGAAGGAACACAGATGGACCTTTCATTTCTCCCAGCTAGTTGCTTAGTTAAATGGTTAAAGTTACATCAAGTTAAATGTCACAAAAAGTGGGTAAATTGTGTTCTTCCATTTAATTCCACCATTATGAACCGTAATAGACAGGCATTTTCATCCTGACAATTAATCGGCCAATCATAGCTTTAAAAATCATACCTCCCCGCTGTAGTTTGGAGTCCCCCGTCACATTCACACCACATTTTAGGTGCTTACAGAGAACACAATGAGCTCAAGGTACGTAAGAAAAATTTTTTTTACTTTTTACTTCATTTTTCAGAAAGTTTATTAGTTATGCATGTTCTCTCTGTGTTGCTTTGGGTTTCCTGTGGGTGCTGCTCTGGTTTCCTCCAGCCATCCAAAGACATGGAGATTGGGTGAAGTGGAGACACTAAACTCTCTGCAGGAGTCAGTCAGTTTGTGCCTTATCCCTGTGAGGGACTAGGCATCTATCCAGGGTGTTTCCCTGCCTATGGCCCGAGATGTCTGGGATAGGTTCCAGCATCCCTGTAGCCCTACACAGGACAAATAAAATGGATAGATAACATTTGTTGTGCCTTGTTGTTGTGTTGTTAATCATTTTCTCATACGTTTTTTTTTTTTTTTTTTCTCATACGTTTAAGGCAAGTTCCTCCCTTCTCTCCATAGCCCTTTGTTCTTGGGAAAGATAAACATCCCACAAATGTACCCCAGGATTTCACAGTGAGGAGTGTTTTTACAAGGTCACAGGGCCTCATTTATAAAATGTTGCGCAGAAACCATCCTACATTTGATCTTACGATCATTTCTTAGATTTGCGTACGAGCGATTCAAAGAATGAAGATAGGAACAGAAATCGCGCGTATGCCTCTCTTTCAGATGTGAAATCTACGAATTGCAAATGATCTTAAACTTGCGCACAGTTGAATGGTTTCAACTCTCTGCCTTGTAAACGACTCCTAATTAATGTCATTAACATATAAAACATCACCAATCATCATAATTTAGAACAGCGAGCTGCAAGAACAGCTTACATTTTCAAAAACCTTCAGTACTCCGACAATAAAAAGTGCGTACGTCTGCTCAGACCCTGACGTGACGCTAAGCACTTTTCCACGTCAAAGACAGTTTTTATAAACATGAGCGCTGGCAAGGATTTAAGCGTATGCACACTCTAAGATCAAATCTGAGCATACGCACGCTTTACAAATGAGGCCCACAGTCTTGTTACATTCTGTGGTCACACTTTATATTAGGTGGCCTTAACTACTGTGGTCACACTTTATATTAGGTGGCCTTAACTACTATGTACTTGCATCAAAAAATAAGTAAGGTGTAAGGGATGGATCAACAGTGTAATTATAAATGTAATTACAGAAATTAATTACAGATGTAATTACATATAGGTATTTTTAAAAATATAAGTACAATGTAAAAACATGTATGTACACAATAAGTGCATTGTACCAAATGATTCATTTAAATGTAAGTACATATTAGTTAAGGCCACCTAATATAAAGTGGGACCCATTCTGTCTCTTGCTTTTTCTGACTTTAATCTTTCTCACTACATTGCATCACTCAGTTCTTTTTTGTTCTTGTTTGTTTGAGCAAGGAAATGTTTTTTTTTTTCTATCCAAACCAGGCATGACATTACTTTCTAACAGTGTGAATACATTCACATTCGCAGCACTCACGGTTTGTCTAAATATGTTTAAACAATTGTGTCATATCGGTGCCAATTGGTTAGTGCGTAGACATATAGAGCAACTGCGCTCATGGTGGCCCGAGTTCCATTCCCATCTTGAGGTCCTTCGCTGATCTCCCTCCCCTTTCTCCTCCTAGTACTTTCCTGTCATCTCTCTACTGTGCTATCTCAATAAAATGTATAAAAGCCTGTAAAAATAACTTTAAAAAAATAATTGTCAAAAATAATCTAAATCATGTTCTCTGACACATGTAGGCTACATATCTATTATTCCTTTAATAAGGAAAATACGGCGATTTCAAAATGCATTTGAGCCATTATTGTATAGATGTAACAAATATAATCATATCAAAATAAATTACATCTGCAAACGTCTTTACTGTACTAGTTAAGCAGAAAGTGTCCAAATAATTTATATTTGTTTAACAGTATGAAAATTATTTTAGAATTTAAAACATTACAGATTTGTATTCATGAAATGTTTAGTTTGAGAAGTGTACTTTATACTGCCCTTCTTTGAAATAATTTGGCCACTTGGTGATATTTTGTATCTAATGTAGTTGTATTCAGGCATGTTCAAATGCTTTTTAGGGCCAACTGTTGATTGTTGGAAGAAGCAAAAATAAGATTTTCTACACAAGCAATGAATTGACCGTTCCCAAAGAGCTTGACTGACAGGCGATCTGCCCAATTAGAACGCGGATATTATGTGCTGCCACTGCTATCTGCCATCTTGCCCTACATCTACGGCCGGTCTCCATAGAAATCCATGCCTGCGTCCCAATGTGCATACTGTCCATCCTAAATTATATGTGATATTAGTAATTTTCAATACTATTTAGGGCAGATAGGGTGGATAGTATGCACATTGGGATACAGGGCATGTTAAAATGGGGTAAAAAAAGATAGACTGAATTGACCATATGAACGATTACTCCTGGTTCTAGATAAGCCAGCTCAGTCATTTCTGGTCAACTGTACTGTGCCATATGGGGAATTCCCTTTGCTCGGTTTCTCTACATAATCCATGCAATTTAGAGAAAAGTTTTGTTTGTCTAAGAGAACCAAATGTCTATGTATTGTATACCATTTCAGGAATGACAAATGCAAATGTTTAAGCCAGTGAATCCGTTAAATCATGCCGCGAGTCATTGCTATGATTGACAGCGGCAACGGAATGAATCATCTGACGAGCCGATGTCAAAATAGAGCTGTGCATTAATTCAGACTAAATTCAGACTAACAAAACTACAGCAGCAACCAGTTTGTGTTGGATAAAACTTAAACGATGTAGTTATTAAATTAAATCTAAACATGTCAAAATATTGAATGCATTATTTAATTGTTATACCATACTTGTTTAATTTGTATTTAACTATGTAGCTGTTTAATTCAGCATTATAGGCTTCTGTCTGGTCTTATTTATTTTTTTTTTTTACATGACAAGTGACTTTGTGACTACCTGCACTTGCAATACTTCATATCCAGTGCGATAAAGTACAAAAAATTGTTATAATATTTATTTTATAAATCAAAAAGCAAGACATGAAAAAGACTAGGGAGTTGAAATGGCAGCTGCAGCCAATGAGTGATCCTCTGCTGCCATGGTGGTTATAAAGGTATTTTTCGGATTTTCGGTAATTAACGGATTTTCATTTTAAAAAATCTGTATTTTTCGCCGAGACACGTTTTTGGCA
The DNA here is from genome assembly GCF_012432095.1 of Onychostoma macrolepis. NCBI lineage: Eukaryota > Metazoa > Chordata > Actinopteri > Cypriniformes > Cyprinidae > Onychostoma > Onychostoma macrolepis. Next base: position 13,754,842 of record NC_081161.1, read on the forward strand.
CATTTCTTCATGTCATCTTCATGAATGAGTGAACCTTTAATAAAGTGAATTTTACTGCACAGAGTTGAGAAATAATAAATAATTTGGCTATGAAGGTAAGATATTGATTATCGAGAATACCATTACAATGTCATTTAAGAGATTAGCCTAACTGCCTAAACAGTTACGTGTTTATTTGTCAGCATTCCCACATGAAAAAATATGTAAATGCGCATGCCCAGTAGCCGCAGCTGGATTCTAGCCTTAACCACAAATCAGAGTAGTTTAATTTCGGTGGACTTGAACTTGAAAAATGGTGTGTTCCGCGGTTGACATAATACAATACTTTCTGATGTTTATTTATGTTCATTTCGTGCTTTACGTAAAAGACACGCGTTACATATCGTAACCTGCTCTCTCTTGCCTTTTGGTGTGTTGTCAGTTTTCTCTTTGCTCTGCAATGTATTTTTCACTGCGTGAGAACATGATGTGTAGTGTGAGAGTGGCATTCTTTGTCGGGTATCCACCTTTTTCTTCAACGCGGAAGTAAGCCTATGGGTGAGACTTCCGGTTCAGCCACTATAGGTAAATAACGAGGAGAATAACAACGTGCAGTAAACGGTAAAAATGTTTGCACTACAAACCAGTGTGTTCATAATTAAGAAAATGCATTAAAATAATACGATAAGACACGTTAATTTTCAATATCAAGCATCAAAACGAACTGTTTTGTACAGCTAAAAATAGCTGGACTCCGATGAGACCGGAAGCTAGACCCATAGAATTTACAAATGGCCTGCACTTGCAATACTTTTTTTTACCTCAAGAAAAAGGTGGATAGACGGTTTCATCAGGCGCACGCGCCTGGACCTAAGTTAACTTCCGGTCTGTGTTTGTTTATCGGTCTTGTTAGTGGCGCCGGCTACAAACACAGTTAAAGTTAAAGTCAGGTTGTTGTGCTGTGGGATGTGTTTCACATACATTTATTTATTTGTGGCGACCCGCCACGATATAAAAACTGACCGATTTTCCAAATGGCTTCGTTGAATAAACATGAGCATGTAATGCACGTTTAAAAATCAAAACGAGGCGCAGGTGTTTTTATCTCTGTATTTCTGAAGGAACACTGTCTTTAGAAAATGTTCGATGTCATTTTCATTTCATCTGGCATGTTATATGCCTGATAAAGCAGCGTTTGTAAGCTCAGCGCTGCTTTGTGTAATTACAGCCCAACAGCCGTTTGCGGGGAAACCTCTAGTTCTCCGCTTTAAAGCGCCTCCTGCTGGCAGAGGATGAGTTTGCATTTTTAAGAAGTCCGTCCAAGTAGTTATCGCTGCATCTCAGTCCTTCTGATTTACGCAGCAAGCATATTTTGCTTGTTATCAAAACATAATCTACTCTAGAGGGACTTAGCTGTTGTTACTGATTGTATTTGGATGTCTACCGGAAGTTAAGTTAGGGCCACAAAAGCGCGCATGCGCAGTAACGTTTGTTTATGTTGTTGCCGTTGAAACCGTCTATAGCAACAGTAACTAAGGAGGGCGGGTCTTTGCTAACAGGCAATGGACTCTATGCACGGCATGCAGCCTACGTATTTCCGGTGAAATCTCAGCGCGCATAAAAGCTTCCGATCTGTATTCAGCCATGGTTTATTTATTTATTTATTTTTACGTGATGCAGGCATATCTAGCTAGCAAACTGTAGGCTTGCTAACCCCTGATTTAATATATATATATATATATATATATATATATATATATATATATATATATATATATATATATATATGCTTTATTGTCAACAAGTTGCATGTACAGTGCCATATCCCACTAAATAACAAAAACATTTCACATGCCTCAACAAGAAGGAAAAAGGGAGAAAAAAGGAAAAAGAAAAGAAGAGAGGGTGCATAAGCATCAGTTTACAGATGTGTACAATATATGTTCTACATATATTTACATTTCCATAGGATATTACAATGCAATTTAAATAGCCTACAGAAAATATACTTTGCAGGTTAGCACCATTAATTTTATTTTTGTAAACTTACATTTATGAATGTGAAATTTAAATAAAAATTAAATTAAATTTATAATAAAACCGACATCCTTTAAAGAGCGATACTTGATATAATAACCCAAAATCACGTTTATAAGATACAGAAAATGTTTTAAAAATATTATCAGCAATGAAAACCTCCACATTATTCCAAAAATACTGGGTATATTGGCAGGACCAAAACAAATGAGAAATTGTTTCAGTGGAGCATTCACAGAAAGAGCATTTTAAATCAATATCAATTTTAAATTTTTGTAGGAATTCTTTTGTAGGATAAACTCTATGAATTAATTTATATGAGATTTCCTTTACCTCAAAAATTCCTCCTTACAAATAAGGTTATGACCAAACTTGAGTCCAATTTACATTACATTTATTAAAGATATTGTTCCAGTAGAAAATAACATAAGGCATATAAATACAAATTTTAAAAACAAGGATCTAATTTTATAGTTGTTAGGCTTTAACCCAGAAAAACAGATAGAGCCGACTGAGGTATGTTCAGGTCTAGGAGGACAGACAGAAAGTGCAGATGTATATACACTGCTTTTGAACAGCATATGTACACCTGCAGGTATGGCCCTAGTAAGCACCTTGAATTCTTTTAATGTAATAGGTATTTTGTATCTTGAGAAAAAGTCTGCAAACGTAAATAAATTCCCTTCATTATTAAATAACATTCACTAATAACAACCCATTACTAAATCAATTGTGAAAAAATAAAGACTTATTTCTATACAAAATATTGGCATTATTCCAAATAAGAAAACTTTGAGGGGAGAAGTTGTTTATAAATAAGACTCCAGGTAGTAAGTACTTGTTGGTAAAATTTAGAAAGTTTGATTGGAAGTTTTTCAATTTTATAATTACACGTCAAAAGAAATTCTAAGCCACCCAAATGAGAGAAAATAAACCGAGGAATTATATTCCAAGTAGATGAAGAATTTTGAAGATATTGTCTTATCCAATTTATTTTAAAGTTACTGTTTAGAGAGCTAAAATGAATAAAATTCAAACCGCCTTTATCATATGAATTCAATATTACAGATTTTTTAATATAATGCATTTTGTTTTTCCACAGGAATTTTGTCAACATCGTCAATTAATTTACACGTGTGTTTGTCAACAGAGATCGATTGAGCGGCATACAATAATCGAGAGATGCCTTCTGCTTTAGTAAGCAGAACTCTGCCTTTGAGTGATAAATCTCTTTGCAACCAATGGTTCAACACCTTATGTGTCTTTTCAATAATCGGAAGAAAATTGGAAGGGCATCTAATTTTATCATCTTTGATTATTTTAACTCCCAAATAAGTAACACTCTCTCTTACAGGAATATTACAAATGAAGGATTCCAAACTATTACCAGCTGGGAGTAACTCACATTTGTTAATGTTAAGGCGAAGACCTGAGGCTTTAGAAAAGGGCTTAAGAGTCTCTAATGCTACCCCAACCTGAGAGGCATCCTTCAAAAACAAAATGGTGTTGTCAGCTAACTGACTTATTACCACTTCAGTGTCATCAACAGTTATTCCTTTTAAAGGGCTTTCTCTGATATGCAAATTTAGAAGTTCGGTAGCTATCAGAAACAGATATGGGGAGATTGGACATCCCTGCCTGACTCCCCGATTGAGAGTAAATCTAGGAGAGGTACCACTGCTGAGTTTGATAGAGCTATTGCAATTAGTATAAAGCATTTTAATAGATCTACAAAAGAAGTCACCAAATGAAGCCACCTTGTGAAGAATTTGTAACAAAAATTCATGCTCCAGGGAATCAAAGGCTTTATAATAGTCTAAGAAGAGAATAAGATTATCATTAGAGAAAAAGTCAGAATAATCTAAATGTCTAAAACCAGATGTATATTATTAAAAATGTGCCTTTTTTTGTAGAAAGCCAGATTGACATTCATCAATTAAATTATTCAAAACACATTTTAATCTTTTTGATAAAACCAAAGCAAGAATGTTATAATGGTTATTTAGCAATGTAACAGGCCTCCAACTATCAATTAACAAGAGGTCTTTATTTGGTTTTGAAATTAAAGTTATAAGTCCTTGACACAAAGTCGGAGGAAGTAAGGCTCTTTCTATACTCTCTTTAAGAACTTCAAACAAAAAAGGAGATAAAAGTTTGTTGAATGCTTTATAAAACTCAGCCGTTAACCCGCCCGTTCCTGGAGACTTATTATTTTTCAAAGAGTTAATTGCATCAGTAATTTCTTGTAAACTAAGAGGGGCTTCACATGTATTGAACTCTTCATTACTAATCTGCTTCATATTGTGTAAGGACTCCAAAAACTCAGATGTAGATTGTTGACAGAAATTAGAAGCATGCAAATTACTATAAAACTCAGAACAAAAATTTGCAATAATTGTAGGGTCCTCCACAATATTACCTTTAATCCTCAGTTTTTCAATATGATTATTTTTAGCTTGTTGCCTCTCAAGTCTAAAAAAATAAGCAGAGCTCTTTTCGCCCTCTTCAAGCCATTTCCTTCGAGACCTTATAAAAGCTCCTTCAGCCTTTTGTTTGTAAATCTCCTCTAGCTTAAGTTTCTGTTCAGTGAGTTCTGCTTTATCGAATTCTGATTATTCTTCTACACTTTTAGATAATAAAGGAGATATTTTAAATAAAATTTATCCTCTTCAGCTTTCCTCTTTTTTGCAAACTCGCTACAGTACTTCCTAAAAAAAAAAATCCTACATCAAATTTGAGAAGTTCCCAATTGCTACAATATTTTTTTTTTCAATTTTTGCTTTATTCCAATAAGTCAAAATTATTTTTTCTATGCCAATGATTACTTCGTTATGTTGAAGTACTAAATAATTTAATTTCCAGTATCCAGAGTTTTGAATTAAATTTACAGAAGATCTAAAGGGAATAATTATTGAAATAGCCTTGTGGTCCGAGAATGGGGATGGTATTATATCAGTAACAATATTATCTAAATCCTTAGATGTAAGCCAATAATCAATCCTGGACTGGCTAGATAAAGAATTATTACTCTAAGTAAAGCATTCTTGTGTTGGGTGAGGTTTTCTCCATGTATCAATTAAAGAAAATCTCTCCATAAACGTAATTACGTAATCAGGACTTAGATTTCCAGCCTGAGGAGGCCATCTATCTAACCTGTTGTCCAGGACGACATTGAAATCACCTCCAAAGATCAGAGAAGAATTAGGGGTTTCACTTTATTTTGATGGTCCCTTTAACACATTCTATTGACTATAAGTAATGTTGCACCTACATTTCTACTAACTCTCATTAGAGTGTTAGTAGTGTATTAGTTGACTGGTAGGGTTAGGGTTTGATTAAGTTGACACGTTCTTGCAAAGTTACTTATAGTCAGTAGAATATCTGTTGGGAGACCAACACAATAAGGAGTTAGTATATGTCAAGCAGACAGTCTACTAATACTCTTATGAGAGTTTGTTGACATGTAGTTGCAACATTACTTAGTGTCAACAGAATGTTCAAAAGGCACCATCAAAATAAAGTGTTATCGAATTAGGATATATGGCTAACATACGAGTCACCCGATCACCTAATCTGTCAAAAAAGGCATTATTTTCTCTTTGTAAGTTGAAACCATATACATTAATAACAATACAGGTTGAATTTAAAATTTCAAGGGCAAGTAAAATGTAGTGTCCAGACGATTTTTCAAGATACAAACCCCAGCAGAATGAGTAGTGCCGTGAGCTAACCATAAATCTAGTCCCCATTGTGACCTCCAAAAATTTACATCTTGAATTTAATCTTTAATGCTTTTTTTTTGTTTGTTTGTTTTTTTTTTTTGTATTATTGCCTCTTTTATAAATTTACAAATCAAAACATTTGAACTGGAGTTTCAGTCTCATTCAAGTCTTTAAACAGAATAAGGAGAAGAGTACCTCCCTTTTTAAAGCAAAGAAAAAATTAATTGTATTATTGCCTCTTTTATAAATTTACAAAACAAAACATTTGAACTGGCGTCTCGCTCTCATTCGAGTCTTTAAACAAAGTAAGAAGGAAAGTACTTTTGCACTGAAAGAGGCTGTAAACATTTATTTTCTTCCAGTTCCATTCACCTTGATTATAGTAGGGCATCCCTCGTAGTTTAAGTGGGTGGAGAAATCTCAACGCCGTCTACAAAAGCACGGCCACCGACGAAGAAAGCTTTCTTGTTTTCCTTAAGTGGAAAATTTTCTTAAGTTTTCCTTTTCCACAGCAGGCCTTAATTTCAGTCTCCTTTCTCTGTCGGCAGGAGACAAGTCCTCAGTGATTCTCAGGTGGTTGTTCTTCAGAAAGTCTGCATCTTTGGCAGCATGCCAGACAGCATCCCTGAAAAAACGTGATGTGAACTGAGATATAATTCCTCTAGGAGTGCTGCTTCCAGGATTGTTACGACCAAGGCGGTGTGCAACATCCACGACGTCAGGCAGTTTATCTTTATGCTGCGGCAAGAGACACTGACATATTTTGATGACCTCATGACGAACATCATTTCCATTTTTCTCTTGAATCCCCTGAATTATTAAATTCCATCTGCGGGAATAGCCCTCCAGCAACTTTCATGCTCCTCGGCACACTTTTCAACTTGTTTCAGTCGAGGTTTCATGGCATTGACGTCGGTGATTTGTTTTGTGTTGACACTGACTTCTGTTTTCATTTCATTTATTACCTGTGAATTTCTTTCCACCAACTTCTCTAGCGTGTCTGATCTATTCTGCACCAGCCGAGAAAGGTCTGAGATCTGCGAGAGTATGACCGTTGTATCTTTATCCACAATTCTGCGTTGTTTGGGGGCTGGCGATTTACAGGGAGTTTCATGTAGACACGGAAATTCCTCCTCCTCCAGCATAAATTCTTCTGGATCATTACCCTGTTTAAGATAGTCATGTAAGTTGTCTGCAATCAAGTCGCTGGAAGAGACTTTAACAGATGTTTTGGTCGCCTGTGAACTGCTGCTGATTTTACTAGCCAAGTTAGCATGTACAATCGGTTCGGACTTTCCAGCCTTCTTTCCAGCACTTTTCCTTTTTTCTGAGCCACCCATTGTGGTCTTTAGCAAATCACTGTAATATCAAATTGAGTTAACTTTCAGAATTTTCTTTGCAACAACGTTACGAAGGTCTGTTTAAGTGGTTAGGATTGCAGAGCTCATCGAAACGCGTGCGGTCAAGGAGCCATCTTGAAAATACCCCGCATTCAGCCATGGTTGTGGCTAGAAGGGATACAGCTCTGATCGGAAACGAACAATGAAATTAATTTTTTACCTATTAGATTGTGTTTTATCAACGTCTACACCTCCCCAACCCTAAACCTACCCCTTACAATAATGAAAAATAGTAATTATTGTTGTGCAGTGTGACAACAATTATGCTGTATTGATGTGCGCATGCCCAGTAGCACCATACGTATCCCTTCTAAGCATGAGTGCATTACCAGCCACAAACTTTTGTCAATGAACAATTAATATAAAATAATATTTATACATGTATTGCTATAATATAAGTATACCACAGTAATATAATTATTTAATGAAGAGTTCCATAAAGTTTAAACATCCGTGAGGGTGCTATTGCTGTGTCCCGTTTTGTGACGCTTCTCAAAGGTTTTTTTCACTCTTCTCTCCTGGATGAAGAAACTCGCAATAAGTGGATTCAGAGTATTAGATGTAAGGATTTTACTTATGTAACATCTTCTTATGATCCTTGATGGTCGTTGGGACTTAAGAGACCCTTTTAGCCTTTTGACATTTGCATATAATTCCACTGTAAAAACTAAAGGTGCCTCAAATATCCTTTTGAGTACTTGAGGAACTTCAAAATGTAATTTAAGTGCCTCAAAGCTCTTTTTTTCATAATAGGGTTCCTGGAGGAACCATTTCAGTCTTTGCAGTTCTTGCAAGAACTTATGGGATCCTTGAAGCACTTTGTTTTTTACAGTTCTGAGGTTCTGGAGTCACCCTTTCGTTACACTGAATTTCATTCATTTGCTCTGGAGGTTCCTGGAGGAACTCAAATTTTAAAAAAGGGTTATTGTAAGATCTGTTAAAATTGAAATGGTTCCTGGAAGATCTGACTTGTAAAAGCCAGCATCTGGAGGAACCCAGAGATTCATGTGACAGAAATGAAATAGGACTGATTATTAGGTTGGCTTGAAAGAGCCAACCTACTGATCTGCTACTTAAGCTTATTAGGTTGGCTTGAGAGAGCCAACCTACTGATCTGCTACTTAAGCTTATTAGGTTGGCTTGAGAGAACCAACCTACTGATCTGCTACTTAAGCTTATTATTAGGTTGGCTTGAAAGAGCCAACCTACTGATCTGCTACTTAAGCTTATTATTATTAGTGGTGCTTGCCAAAGGCAAGGCATCACTATTATTCTCTTGCATACTTATTAGTGGTGCTTGCCAAAGGCAAGGCATCACTATTGTTATCTTGCATACTTATTAGTGGTGCTTGCCAAAGGCAAGGCATCACTATTATTCTCTTGCATACTTATTAAGTTGGCTTGAAAAAGCCAACTTACTGATATTGTACTTAAACTTATTAAGTTGGCTTGAGAAAGCCAACTTACTGATATTGTACTTAAACTTCTTATTATTATTCTTTTTCTGAGACTAAAATTTCTGACTGCTACTCCTCCTAGAGCTTTAACTCTACAAACTCCAAACTCAGCCCAAGTCTTGAGACTGATCTGACTTAGCGTGCTATATCTTTTCTAACTAATCCGACTTACGGTTTTCATAAAAATAAAGATTAAAAATCATAAAAAATCCCATTGACTTACATTGAATAGTCTTGGCTCATCTGAACATTCCGTCAAACTCCAACTGTCAAAATTTAAATCTAAACACACTGAAGCCCATTAGACTCAATCAGACTTCCCTTCTATATACTATTTCTAACCCAATCAAACTCATCTATCTATCTATCTATCTATCTATCTATCTATCTGAGATCTATCACACACACACACACACACAGACACACAGACACGCCGCACACACACAGACACACAGACACGCCTCACACACACAAACAAACAAATAAACAAACAAACATAGACCTTTCAATCATAAGACCTGTTTTTCCTGTTTACACCTGTGTCCTTTGGGGGCAATATGACCCCAAAATTGAAGGAGTAATTGTAAAACATTTATAAATTTTTAATCATACAAATAATATATCTTTTTTGTTTGTTTGTTTACTTCTCATCTATACATTAATGCTGTGTTTTGGGAGATATGAAGTACTTTTGTACCTGTTTACCACAAAAATCCTCAGCTACACCATTAGCTTACATGTGAAATATTACATTTTTATGAATAAATCTCTTAAATGATGATCTAAATTTAATTTAAACTGTTTCTGGATATTGATCTAGGTGTTAGGTGTACAATACTGCCATCTGGTGGTTAGAGAAAAACTTCACAGAAATCACAGATTTTGAAAGAATAGTGTAATGACCATATATATCCAGCAGAGGCCCATAGAGAGCCATTCATTTTTCTGGAAGTAAAACTGTATAAGTGCTCGCTTTTGCAATAATGCCACATAAATTTGCAGAAATGCCACACAAGTTGTCACTAAAACTTGACTGCAGGTACATATTTATTTCAATCTAAAAAGTAAAATATAAATGTATTTATTTTACATAAATGTCGAAACGAAAAAACCTGAACAACAACTGCAATAAGCAGATATGAATGGCGGTATGTGTGTAAGAGAGTGTGTGTGTACGACGTGAGTGAGTATGCTTGTTCCACATTGCATTTGTGCTCTAGTATCAGACTTTAATTTTGTTGTGTGGACATTTTCAGATTTATGCAGAATTTATTGATTTTATTTGCCAATTTCTATAAAAATGCTCTTTGTTGCAGTCACATGTGTGTGCGCACATCTTTTCTACATTGCGTTTGTGATCTAGTACCAGGCTTTCATTTCTGTGTGAAAATTTTCTGCTATATAGTTTGAAAAGTTAAAAAAGTTTGAAAAGTTAAAAAAGTTTGAGTATGCTATATATATATATATTTTTTTATATGAATACAGATAGAAAATGTTGAAAAGTCATAAAATCTTATTCCACTGTGATGAAGGAAAACATTTTTTAACTAAAGAAAGTTGATTGGGTTCATACTGACCACAATACTATTTCTAATCCATTCAAACTCATCTATCTAATGTTTCTTATCTATCTATCTATATATCTATTTAAAATTCCTATCTATCTATCTATCTACAATCTGACTCTATCTATCTAGCTATCTATGTATCAAACTTTAAGCTTTTAAAACTACTTTAAACTATTTCAGACTGAAACCCATCAAACTTAAAACTTTTAACATTTTTCAAACTTAAAACTTTTTTAACTTTTCAAACTTTTTAACTTTTCAAACTTTCTGGTCCGTCTTTCTCGTTAACTTAAAGTTTGTCTCGACAAACTTTCCTATCTAGTTATTATTATTCTTTTTCTGAGACTAAAATTTCTGACTGCTACTCCTCCTAGAGCTTTAACTCTACAAACTCCAAACTCAGCCCAAGTCTTGAGACTGATCTGACTTAGCGTGCTATATCTTTTCTAACTAATCCGACTTACGGTTTTCATAAAAATAAAGATTAAAAATCATAAAAAAATCCCATAGACTTACATTGGCTCATCTGAACATTCCGTCAAACTCCAACTGTCAAAATTTAAATCTAAACACACTGAAGCCCATTAGACTCAATCAGACTTCCCTTCTATGTACTATTTCTAACCCAATCAAACTCATCTATCTCTCTATCTATCTATCTCTCTATCTATCTATCAGACTTCCCTTCTATGTACTATTTCTAACCCATTCAAACTCATCTATCTCTCTATCTGAGATCTATCTCACACACACACACACACACACACACAGACACACAGACACACAGACACACAGACACGCCGCACACACACAGACACGCCGCACACACACAAACAAACAAATAAACAAACATAGACCTTTCAATCATAAGGCCTGTTTTTCCTGTTTACACCTGTGTCCTTTGGGGGCAATATGACCCCAAAATTGAAAGAGTAAAACATTTATAAATTTTTAATCATACAAATAATATATCTTTTTTGTTTGTTTGTTTACTTCTCATCTATACATTAATTCTGTGTTTTGGGAGATATGAAGTACTTTTGTACCTGTTTACCACAAAAATCCTTAGCTACACCATTAGCTTACATGTGAAATATTACATTTTTATAAATAAATCTCTTAAATGATGATCTAAATTTAATTTAAACTGTTTCTGGATATTGATCTAGGTGTTAGGTGTACAATACTGCCATCTGGTGGTTAGAGAAAAACTTGTAGAAATCACAGTTTTTGAAAGAATAGTGTAATGACCATATATATCCAGCAGAGGCCCATAGAGAGCCATTCATTTTTCTGAAAGTGGTCAACTGCTCCTCTCACAACTTTTCTGATATATATTTGGTAATTATATATTTAAACATTATAAAATACACAACTTTTATGATATATATATTTTGTAATTATATATTTAAACATTATAAAATACATTAAAAACTGTATAAGTGCTCGCTTTTGCAATAATGCCACATAAATTTGCAGAAATGCCACACAAGTTGTCACTAAAACTTGATTGCAGGTACATATTTATTTCAATCCAAAAAGTAAAATAAAATGTATTTATTTATTTATTTATTTTACATAAATGTAAATAAAATCAAAACGAAAAAAAAAAAAACTAAACTAAAAAACAAACTTCAATAAGCAGATATGAATGGCGGGTATGTGTGTAAGTACGTGAGTGAGTATGCTCATTCCACATTGCATTTGTGCTCTAGTATCAGGCTTTAATTTTGTTGCGTGGACATTTTCAGATTTATGCAGAATTTATTGATTTTATTTGCCAATTTCTATAAAAATGCTCTTTGTTGCAGTCACACATGTGTGTGTGTGTGTGTGTGTGCGTGTCTTTTCTACATTGCATTTGTGATCTAGTACCAGGCCTTCATTTCTGTGTGAAATTTTCAGACCTATGCTGGATTTATTATTATTTTTTGACAAATTAAAAAAATATATATATATAGATTTTTCGTATTTCCCATTCATTTTCAATTGGCCATATTAGTAAAAAAAAAATTACATACCTTCAGAACCGAATCAAGCCCTTTTTTTTTTCTATGTGAATACAGATAGAAAATGTTGAAAAGTCACAAAATATTATTCCACTGAGATGAAGGGAAACATTTTTTAACTAAAGAAAGTTGATTGGGGTCATACTGACCTCAATACTATTTCTAATCCATTCAAACTCATCTATCTAATGTTTCTTATCTATCTATCTATAATCTGACTGTATCTATCTATCTATCTATCATCTGACTGTATCTATCTATCTATCTATCATCTGACTGTATCTATCTATCTATCTATCTATCTATCATCTGACTGTATCTATCTATCTATCTATCTATCTATCTATCTATCTATCTATCTATCCTCTGACTCTATCTATCTATCTATCTATCTATCTATCTTATCTATCTATCTATCTATCTATCTATCTATCTATCTATCTATCTATCTATCTATCTATCTATCTATCTATCTATCATCTGACTCTATCTATCTATCTATCTATCTATCTATCAACCACATAACAACACCCTAGCAACCACCCCAGTTAGTCTAGCAACCGTTATAGCAACCACTCTGTGGTCCCACTTTGTGCATCTATCTATCTATCTATCTATCTATCTATGATATATAATAGATACATGACAGATCTATCTATCTATGTCAGACTGTATTGCTTTAAGTTTGTAAAACTACTTTAAACTTCAAACTATTTCATACTGAAAACCATCAAACTTAAAACTTTTTTAAACTTCTTAAACTTTTTGGTCCGGCTTTCTCAAGCCAACTTAAAGTTTGTCTCGACGAACTTTTTTATCTAGTTATTATTATTCTGCTTCTTATTCTTCTTCTGGACAAAAATTTCAATTCGCTACTCCTCCTGCACCGTTTGTCACAGACCCATGAAAGAGGTGTCAAATCGACCGGCTCATTGAGGAGATATGGGCTATATCTTTTTTAAGCGATCGGACCTACGATGTTCACACAGCGGACGAAAAAGTGGGCAAAAAATCCCATTGACTTACAATGGTGGAATGTTCGTGAATTTGAATCTCAACTGTCACTTTCTCACACACACACACAAGCAGGCCCTTAGAGCCCCTTCTCTCTCTCTCTCTGTAACTCACACACACTCATTTGACTCCTCTTTTAAGTAACCAATAAGTAATGACCTATGACCTTCATAGCCACACCCTAGCAACCACTTACAGCACCCTAGCAACCACCCCATAGACCTCCATTGAAAACAGATCAAAAGGGATATCTTTGGATAAAAGTGTCATAAACATGCAGGTTCTGCTCTTTTGACTTGTGATCGCAAACAGGACTTCCCTCATGCATGCTACACATGCTAGCAGTGAATAGCTACATGCTAATAGTGATTAGCTAAGTGTTAAATCAGACTAAGAACATACGAATAACTCTATAAATCTACATAGTAATGATGTGTGACAACTACCAACCGCTTAGCAATACGCTTAGTAACCTCCCAGTTATAGAGGTGTGCTATATCTTTTATAAGTAATTGAGTGTACGATGTTCGTCTGATGGATGAAAAAATTCCCATAAAAGTCCCATAGACTTAACATTGTCACAAAATTAGTGAGATTATATCTTTGGATCAGGAGGTCACAGAGACTTGGGGGAGGGCTCTTTTGACTCGGCCTATCAAGCAGCCAATAAGTACTGACATGACAACTTCATAGCTATGCCCTAGCAACCACTTACAGCACCCTAGCAACCGTAAAAAGACATTAACAAACTATTTTTCAGCACCAAAACATTGTAGAAACATGGGGTTGGGCTCTGTTGATTTAGACTGTCAAATAGTCTTTAAATATCATGCCATAAACTGTATGGGCACACCATAGCTACCATTTAGAGTACCTTAGCAACTGAACAAACTCATGAATAAGCAATTTCTCAGCACCAGAAAGTGGTATAGATATCGGCGTGGCCTCTTTTGTTCGGGCTGAAAAACCTGTCTGTAAGTATCACCATGGCGACTGTGCAGCTACACCCTAGCAACCACATAGAGAACCCTAGCAACCGTATAGCAACATAAAGAAGCCATATCTCAGCTCCACAACATCATACAGACATGGGAGTTGGCTCTCTACAATCGCGCAGAACACTGTAGTATCTGTTTTGCCACTGCAAGCACCACTCACATTTTCTTCAGGAAATGTACATTCTAGTATTGTTATTACTATTCGCCCAGACAAAACTTTGGCACGCTACTCCTCCTGCACCTTTTGTCGTAGACCCATGAATGAGATGTCAAATCATGCGACACATTGAGGAGAGGTGTGCTATATCTTTTATAAGTAATTGAGTGTACGATGTTTGTCTGGTGGACGAATAAATTTGGGCGAAAAAGTCCCATAGACTTAACATTGGCATAAGATTAGTGAGATTATATCTTTGGATCAGGAGGTCACAGAGACTTGGAGGAGGGCTCATTTGACTCAGCCTATCAAGCAGCCAATAAGTACTGACATGACAACTTCATAGCTATGCCCTAGCAACCACTTACAGCACCATAGCAACCGTAAAAGGACATTAAAAAACAATTTTTCAGCACCAAAACATTGTAGAAACATGGGGTTGGGCTCTATTGATTCAGACTGTCCAATAGTCTTTAAATACCATTCCATAAACTGTATAGTTACACCATAGCAACCAATTAGAGTACCTTAGCAACTGAACAAACACATGAATAAGCAATTTCTCAGCACCAGAAAATGGTATAGATATGGAGGTGGCCTCTTTTGTTGAGGCTGAAAAACCAGTCTGTAAGTATCACCATGGCGACTGTGCAGCTACACCCTAGCAACCACATAGAGAATCCTAGCAACCGTATAGCAACATAAAGAAGTCATATCTTAGTCATAGATCTGTTGTTTAAATTATTTACTTGCTGTTGGGAAGGAATACTTTCGTTTCCCTTCTATTTCTATTCTGCATTTTCGTTGAGGTTTCGTTGTTTGATTGCACTTTCTGTTAATTATAATAATTTGCACCTTGGCTAAGAAGGAACCTGGATCATTTTCATTGCTCCTTGCAAGCGAAGTGTTAGTTTCGTCTTGAGTTATTTGCACAAGGCTATTGGCTGGGCCAATCAGAAGCCGGCCACAGCGACTGTAAAAGTATTTAAACTGCCTGTTCGCTATTACAAGTCGGGAGAAGCCGAATATTCACCAGAAGAGACGGACAGCAGCTCGTAAGTGTTGCGATACTTAGTCATAGATCTGTTGTTTAAATTATTTACTTGCTGTTGGGAAGGAATACTTTCGTTTAGGGCTGCAACTAACGATTATTTTAATAATCGATTAATCTGTCGATTATTTTTTCGATTAATCGATGAATCGGATTAAAAAAAAAAAAAAAGCATTCATTTCCAACCCTTTATTCAAAAACAGAACTAAAATCTTTAGAAAGTGCACAAACATGTTGCTCCTTGAACATCCCTGAGCTGTTATAATAATAATAAAATAAAATAAAAATGGACTAACACAAAAAACATACACATGTATGCTTTACATCTGCCAAATATATAGACTTTTGGGGTAAAAATTAAATAATTTAACAACACTGCGTCGTTAGCGTTGGTATTGTATCAGACACCTGCACTTAACATTATATGAAAATCAAGCTCAAATGGAGTTAATAATGTTTTTGACCAGAGAATGACGGAGATGGAGTGTTTTGTCTGTCGTTAGAACGGCTGTTATGCAGTGCATAAGTGCATTAAGTGCATTATGCTTTCATCAACTTTTACAGGTTATATAACTTTGCTTGTAGCTATATGGGCGCTTAGTTTTTTTCTTGTCGTTTAATACACTTGGCCAAAATCTCAAATTAAGCGCTTATGCACATAATGCACAGGATATTTAAAACGTATATAGACAGCAAATAACTAATTCTTCTCCACTCTTCAAACACACAAAAACATTATCCTTTACTGACATAGTGTTTGAGTAAAGAAAACGCTGTACTATTCAAACACCAATTATTTATTCACCCTTGCATTGCGAAAAGCAGAGATCTCATCTTCTCCAGGCTGTGCGCGCGTCAATCTGAACGGAGGCGGGTGAAGTTACGAGGTCTCGCTGAGAGCTTGATGATCCAATGGCGTTACAAGTTTTACTGACAAGTTATTTTAATGCTTATCATTGGTTTACTATTTTAAAACTCTCTGATTTAAAATAATAAAACGAATTATAAGCGACTCAAGTTTGGATAATTTTTCACAGCACCTGACTGGGCTAGGGTATGGCAACTGCCATACTCTGCCATACGCAAACGCCGCCCCTGCTCCCACACCTTGGATGACTTGGGTCGCACGGATTTCTCTGCCTCCGCCATGTATCTTTCCTCTACCTCCGCTTTTTTTTTTACTTTTGTTTTTATTTATGAGGCGCCAAACTCTGCTAGCATCCGTGCGCGAGAGAGACCGAGTGTGTTCACTCCGCTCCGCTCAACTAAAGTTTTTTTTTTTTTTTAATAATCAAACGTCTCGTCGTCGCGCGACACAACGAATCGATTATGAAATTCGTTGCCAACGCTTTTAGTAATCGATTTTTATCGATTTAATCGATTCGTTGTTGCAGCCCTACTTTCGTTTCCCTTCTATTTCTATTCTGCATTTTCGTTGAGGTTTCGTTGTTTGATTGCACTTTCTGTTAATTATAATAATTTGCACCTCGGCTAAGAAGGAACCTGGATCATTTTCAGTGCTCCTTGCAAGCGAAGTGTTAGTTTCGTCTTGAGTTATTTGCACAAGGCTATTGGCTGGGCCAATCAGAAGCCGGCCACAGCTGTTTTCACGGTAGTGTGTTAGGCTGTATTTATCAGAGGTCCGAGCGCTGACGCGGAAGCATCAGCGGAAGCGTTCAGCCTCCTCATGTGAAGACCGACGAGGGTAAAGACCATCGACTTTTCCTGCGCGACTTTAACCGAGCAACGACACCGAGCGACACACTTAAGTATCTTTTCTTTTTTCCCCCTTCCCTTACACACTCTCCGTTTCCATCCTCTTTCCTGCCACCTCTATCATGTGTTTCCAAACTATTCCGGTTCTCTCTCAACCACGCTCTAACGTCCCACGCAGACGGCAACGTAATCCTGCTAACCTGCGCCCTATCTCTACCTCCTTCACTACACCTCTTTCCTTCTCTGTGGGTCTCTGGAATTGTCAGTCAGCTGTCAACAAAGCTGACTTCATTTCTGCTTTTCTTTAAAATCCACGCTCAGCATCTTGGGCTTGACGGAGACCTGGATTCGTCCAGAAGACTCAGCAACCCCAGCTGCTCTCTCTACTAATCTCTCTTTCTCTCACACCCCGCAAGTTGGCGGGTGGAGGCACTGGTCTGCTCATTTCTAACAATTGGAAATACTCAACCCGCTCTTCCCTATGCAATTACAACTCATTTGAATCTCATGCCATTACTGTATCAGCTCGATAAAACTCCAGATTGTGGTCATTTACCGTCCCCTAGCCAAATTCTAGCCACCTTCCTAGAGGAGCTGGACGGGCTGCTGTCCTCTTCGTGGAGGATGGCACTCCACTCCTAGTCTTTGGTGATTTCAACATTCACCTAGACAAGCCTTATGCTACAGACTTCCATGCACTCCTAGCTTCGTTTGATCTCAAACG